>NW_023637573.1:614582-707851 GCF_015220235.1 Choloepus didactylus
GGTTCCACATTCTTAAAGATGAAAATAATTATAAATTCCTAACTTTATATGCCAATTAACCATAATTTTGATGATGTATGTTCAGAATTTCATTCATGTTTTGAAATTTTTACCTTATTGTGCCAGTTTGAATGTATTATGTCCCCCAGAAAAAGCCATATTCTTTGATGCAATATTGTGGGGCAGACAGATTAGTGGGGATTAAGTTGGAACGTTTGAATTAGGTTGTTTGCACAGAGATGTGCCCCACCCAACTGTAGATGATAACTGATGGGATATTTCCATGGAGGCATGGCCCCACCCATTCAGGGTGGGCCTTGATCAGTGGAGCCATATAAATGAGCTGGCTCAAGGAGAGAAAACGGAGTGCAGCTGTGAGTGACATTTTGAAGAGGAGCAAGCTTGCTAGAGAGGAACGTCCTGGGAGAAAGCCATTTTGAAACCAGAACTTTGGAGCAGATGCCAGCCACATGCCTTTCCAGCTAACAGAGGTTTTCTGGACGCCATTTGCCATCCTCCAGTGAAGGTACCTGATTACCAGTGTGTTACCTTGGACACTTTATGGCCTTAAGACTGTAACTGTGTAGCCAAATAAACCCCCTTTTTATAAAACCTAGTCCATCTCTGGTGTTTTGCATTCTGCAGCATTAGCAAACTAGAACAGATTTTGGTACCAGAGAAGTGGGGTGCTTTTGCTGCTGAGTTTGCAAATACCAAACATGTTGGAAAGGCTTTTCAAATGGATAAGGGGAAGATTCTGGAAGAATTGTGAGGAGCTTGATAGAAAAGGCCAAAACTGCTTTAAAGAGAATGTTTATGGAAATATGGACTCTAAAGATACTTCTGATGAGGACTTAAGCAGAAATGATGAATGTGTTGTTGCAAACTGGAAGAAAGGCGATCCTTGTTTTAAAGTGGCAGAGAATTTGGCAAAATTGAGTCCTGGTGTCAGATGGAAGGAAGAATTTGAAAGTGACAACCTGGAATACTTAGCTGAGGAGATCTCCAGACTACATGTGGAGGAGGTACCCTGGCTTCTTCTTGCAGCTTATAGTAAAATGCGAGCAGAGAGAGATAAACTTAGAACTGAACTCTTGGGTTCAAAGAAACCAGAAGCTGATGGCTTGGAAAATTATGAGCTTCCAGGGGGTGGAATCCCAGAAGCTACAGCCCAACATGATGATGTAACCAAACATGGAACCCAGCTGCCATTTCAGTACAAGCCAAGATTGGGGATGGAATTATCCAGAAAGGATTTGTGGAAAGTCCTATTGTCTGATGGCTTTGACCCCTGCATGCTTCATGCAAAGCCAACAGAATTTTTGTGAGATCTTTACAGACAGAGCCGCTGCCAGTCGGGACTGGAGGAGAAAGACAAGTAACAAATTGAAGGAAAAGTTTCTTCAAAGACAGAGCCATGGAGGTTGAGGTCTGGAGTCAAGAGGCCTTGGGATGGGAGAGTGGAGCAGCCCACACACATGGAAAGGGTGAGTTTGCCCCGGAGGTTGAGGGTGGGCATTCCACCTCGATGCTCTGGAAGAGTTTTTCCACCTGAGGTCCCAAAGAGGGTGGAACACATTCCCAGGGAATTGGGGAGAGCCTGGCTGCCACCACACTGTTCTGAAGGGGTTGAGCGTGTGCCCCGGAGATGGAAGGGAATCTGGGAGCTGCCCCGAGGTTTGAGGAGGGTGGAGCTGAGAAGGTGGTCTCCCCAATGTGTGGATATGTTGGAGCACTCACCTAAGCATTTGGAGAGGAAAGGGCTGCCAGAAAGGCCCTTAGGAAGGGTTAGAATCCTGCTCTCTCAAGCCCCAAGGATGCAACATTGTTCTATAAATGACTCTCAGACTTTGAAATCTAATGGAGTTTGTCCTGCAGGTTTTAGGAACTGTTTTGGTCCTGTTAACCCTGTTTTCCTTACTGTTTCTCCTTATGGCAATGGAAATGTTTACCCTATGAATGTCTCTCCTTTGTATATTGGGAGCACATAACTTGTTCTAAGTTCACAGATCCACAGCTAAAGGAAAATTATGCCTTAGGACTGGCCGTGCCTATATTTGATTTTGATGGGATCTTGTACTTAGCTATTGTTACTGAAATGATTCAAGTTTCTGTGATACTGTGGGATGAATGTATTTTGTATTTGGAAAGAATATGTTTTTCTGGGGTCCATGGGGTAGAATGTGCCAGTTTGAATGTATTATGTCCCCCAGAAAAAGCCATATTCTTTGATGCAATATTGTGGGGCAGACAGAATAGTGGGGATTAAGTTGGAACGTTTGAATTAGGTTGTTTGCACGGAGATATGCCCCACCCAACTGTAGATGATAACTGATGGGATATTTCCATGGAGGCATGGCCCCACCCATTCAGGGTGGGCCTTGATCAGTGGAGCCACATAAATGAGCTGGCTCAAGAGAGAAAAGGGAGTGCAGCTATGAGTGATGTTTTGAAGAGGAACAAGCTTGCTAGAGAGGAACATCCCTGGAGAAAGCCATTTTGAAACCAGAACTTTGGAGCAGATGCCAGCCACATGCCTTCCCAGCTAACAGAGGTTTTCTGGACGCCATTGGCCATCCTCCAGTGAAGGTACCTGATTACCGATGTGTTACCTTGGACACTTTATGGCCTTACGACTGTAACTGTATAGCCAAATAAACCCCCTTTTTATAAAAGCCAGTCCATCTCTGGTGTTTTGCATTCTGCAGCATTAGCAAACTAGAACACTGATATTACACGATTGATTATATGCTAGTCATTCACTCCCAATATTTTCTGCATTTACCTTGTCTAATATTTTTCATCTTTGAAAATATGCCTCATATGAAAAGATCAACATTTCTTATTCATGATAACAGTTATTTAGTTTTTCTATTTCAACTTATTTTTGTGAAATATTAAAGTGTGGCTAAATAATTAAATAACTGCTAATAACTGCTAAAGATAGCATTGTTCCAGAAACAAACATATTTTTTGTATGCTGTCATGTCTAAGCAATATTTTATACTGTTCATTTATCTTTTGATGCACAAAAATTCTGAACTGGATTTACAAAGGCAGTGTAATAGTAGGGTGACTGAATGTCCCAGGCTATCCAGAACATTCCTGCTTTATGCCACTCATCTCAACCCAATCTTAAATCATGCTACTTTTCCCTCTTCAAAGCCTGGGCAATGAATTAATTATAAGTCTAACTATCTAGTGTTGTTGCGATACCATGTCAATCCATGTGAATTTCTAAAAGACCAAAAATAGACATGACAAAATTTGTCTGGAGAATGACTAAGTTTAGTGTGGGTCATGTACTTTGTGTATTTTATATGTCTACTCTAATCATTATTTATTTATTCTTATATTATGCTTATCAATTTCCAATATTCTCACTTTCATCCCACAGGTGAGTAACTAATTCCTTGTGAAAACATAAAGTGGGTGCTATATGAGTGAATATATGCCTTTATTAAAGTGTGGTTATTCAAAAGTATGGATTAATTAAATGTACATGTATTGAGCCAAACTCTGCAAGACAGCATGTACAATACTGTGGAGGTGACAAAAATGAATGAGGTACAATACATTATAAAGCTATTACCATTATGTTGGATGATAATAATATAATACAGGTGTTCATGCTTACCTCTATTATTTCATCCTTAAGGTAGACTATTTCGGCCATGGGTCAAACATGTAACAAGGGAAATGTGCTAAGTGATGGCAAGTTTGACGATGAGTGAAGTGATGGGTTGTCTCCCTCATGAGGAATATATTGCCATTTTTACAGCTTCTCTCTGCTACAACATTTTTCTTTTAGATCACTTCGCAGCTTCCCAAACCACTATAGCAATTAGATAATTTATTAACTCCTCTTTTCCATCAGAGTTAAGTAGTGAAGAGTTAGGATTTAGGTGCCAAAGATTGAGCTTGTACTTAAAACTGACCCATAATGGGAATCATCTGTTATCTAGAATAATTTTTTCATCTCTTGGGTGAATCCAAGCCACCTCTACACATTAAGCAGAGATGAATGGACCACAGAGGTTTAGGACTTGCCAATTCAGTATCCAGGTCAAATATCTGTCCATATGATGGTATGTCTGGTAGGTGGGAAGCTGAATGTGCAGAAAGAATGAAGTTAGAAAAAAATCCAGGCGTATTTGGATGAACTGTAAGAAATGTCACTGCAGACATTTAAATATCCTATTAGGAGGAATAGAATATGAATACAGAAACATAATTTGAGGATATATTAGGAAAACCTTAGGTTCCAGGCTATGGAGTATATAACTTATTTTTGAGCTGTATAATAATATTATATATTATTATATAATAATAGCTAAATATATTGAGCAGATTTGAGAACTTAATGCTTCATATGCTTTTTTTTATTCAATGAGCAAAGCTTGGTTAAAGTCATGCTTTAATAAGTTGTAGTGAAGGTAGTGAAGAGTAATACACAATTAAATAATTGAGCAAATCAGACATGGAAAGTTTAAAAGGAATATTTTGCTGCAAAGGCACCAAATTGCAAAACTCTACAGGATAGCAATTCATGTTGAAGTCTATGTACAGAAATCCAATTTTTATTGAAAGAGCAAGGAGTATACCACGGACCCTAAGATTGGACAATACAATTTTATGTCGGGCAAGGATTTACCTGGACTTCAGGAAGAACTAAAATTTCAAACTCTGATTCTTATTTCTATTTTCATTCATCACTTAATCCACATTGTACAGAATATGGTCACCCACCCTTCCTGTATTTTATATCTTGAATTAGTCACTGGATATAGGACAAGTTTAATCTCTTGGCCCACTTCCAAAACTCCCAAAGGTGGTGGTGGATGACCACATGGTACTAGCATGATACGGATGCTCCCTAAGCAAGAAACGCATGCAAGAGGAACAAAAGAAGAGGAAAGTTATTTTTAAGAAAAGGGTTTATACTGATAAATACATAGATGTTCACTAAAAATGATCACAGGTGTATAATTCAAGTGCACAAATTGTTGAATTATGGTATTAGGGTAGCATGGTAAGAGGTTAGACATTGGAGATAAGGCACTGGATACAAAAGACAGAGTCCCCCTCTTGAAGTATAAACATATCATACCCACACATACATACATACCTATGTTCATATATGCACACATGCAGTATACCTGTATAATTAGGATATACATTATATTAGATCTTTGCTCTACTGAGTTTATATATACAAAAGCACTTAAAATCTCCTGGCATGATGGCAGCATAGAGAGGTGTGGAATTTAGTTAATCCTCTAGAACAACAAGTAAATAGCCAGGAAGAACTATTAGGGAACATCTGTGACTGGACACACATTTACACCAGCCTGGAGTGGATGGAATGGCTGAGATCACAGCATACAGCTGTAATAAAGAGCCACAAACTATGGAGCTGGCGCCCCTCCCCCACTGGTGTGGCAAACTGAGATGGAACACTTCCCTGTGGAAAAAAGAAGCAGGCTACAAGTAGCAAGGGAAAGTAACTCAACCAAACACCAACTGTGGTTTTAATTAACAAATTTGGACTACTGAATACAAGATATGAGCACAGATAAACCCAGAGAAAGCAGGAAAGGAACGCTGAGGTCTCTCCTGGCAGAGAGGAGATGGGACTGATGGAAAAAATAGTAATAATAAATAAAGAAAAACAGAGGCTTTTGGAGATGACTGAGTTCAAAATACTCAAAAATGGTGGCATCCCAAGAACGGGGCACAGAGAACTAATTACCAACTCCAGTCGACTGGTGAAACTGGGGGTGCTGTGGACTGGCTCTGAAAAGGGGCTTTCTTTCTTTTTTCTATTTTTTTTCCCATTCCAAGTAGCTCATTAGAGAAAGCCTTAGGCATTTTCAATTGTCAGCACTGACCCAGGCAAGGGTGGAGTTAAGACAGTCAGAGAGACAAAGGAGGAATTTAAGTGTATGAGATAATTCCCTAAAGGATGTATCTTCCCTAAGAAAAGGGGGGCGGGACCCAGCTCAAGTGACTGCCCTCCCTCAGAGAATTCAGACACCAGGGCCTGGGGGCAAAAAAAACAGAAACAACTTAAACCTGGCTTCTAACACCCTTGGCCCTTGGTATGGACAGGGGCTCTTTGCACCAGCAGTAACTGCAGGCTGACAAGCGCCACCTGCTGGACAGGACAGGAAAAGCACAGAGTTTAGAGGTCTCACAGGAAACTATGAAATTTTTCTGGGTCTCATCATCAGGGAAACATGATACTGATTACACTGTCCTCCTGAGACTTGTGCCCATCTGGTCTGGGAAAATCTGATTGGGGTAATCAAAGAAACCAGATGCCTAGACAACAAAAAATTATGAGCCACATTAGGAAAAAAGATCTGGCTTAGTCAAAGGAACAAACTTATACCAGAAATGAGATACAGGAGCTGAAACAGCTAATTAAAGATGTTCAAGCAAATATTCTAAATCAAATCAATAAGCTGAAGGAAAACATGGCAAAAGACATGAAGGATAAAAAAAGACACTGGTTTACCATAAAGAAGAATTCATAAGCTTGAAAAACAAATGGCAGAACTTATGGGAATGAAAGGCACAGTAGAAGAGATTAAAACCACAATGGAGACTTACGATAGCAGATTTGAAGAGGCAGAAGAAAGGATTTATGAACTGGAGGACAAGACATCTGAAATCCTACACACAAAAGCATAGATAGAAAAAGAATGGAAAAATATGAGTTACAGCTCAAGGAACTGAATGACAACATGAAGTGCATGAATGTACATGTCTTGGGTGTCCCAGAAGGCGAAGAGAAGGGAAAAGGGATGGAAACAATAATGGAGGAAATAATCACTGAAATTTCCCATCTCTTATGAAAGACGTAAAATTTCAGATCCAAGAATCTCAGCATACCCCGAACAGAGTAGATCTGAATAGACCTACTCCAAGACACTTAATAAATGAATTATCAAAACTGTCAAAGACAAAGAGAATTCTGAAAGCAGCAATAAAAAATTGTCCCATTACATATACGGGAAGCTCGATAAAACTAGGTGCAGATTTCTCAGTAGAAGCCATGGAGGTGAGAAGGCAATGGTATGATATATTTCAGATACTGAAAGAGAAAAAACTGCCAACCAAGAATTCTATATCTGGTAAAACTGTCCTTCAAAAATGAGGGAGAGTTTAAAATATTTTCAGAGAAGCAGACATTGAGAGTTTGTGAACAAGATTCCTGCTCAACTGGAAATACTGAAGAAAGCACTACAGACAGATAGGAAAAGACAGGAAAAGGGGTCTGGAGAAGAGTATAGAAACAAAGACTATCAGTAAGGTTAAAAAGAGAGTGAAAAAAATAAAAATAAATAAGATATGATGTAAAAAATCCAAAAGATAAAATGATAGAAGTACAGATTACACTGAATGAAATTAGCCAGAACAGAAGGACAATACAGTATGGTCTCACTAATACGAAATAACAATAATGAGTGAACCTTGGAAGTTTAAGTTAAGAACACAGGCTATCAGGAGACAGAAAGAGGAAGATGTCAGGCATCTGATACTGAAGGAGTACAGAATGTTAAACAGGATTGACTGTA
This sequence comes from Choloepus didactylus, assembly GCF_015220235.1. Taxonomy (NCBI): domain Eukaryota; kingdom Metazoa; phylum Chordata; class Mammalia; order Pilosa; family Megalonychidae; genus Choloepus; species Choloepus didactylus. Next base: position 622,166 of record NW_023637573.1, read on the forward strand.
TAGATCCAGAAATATCACAATACTGTGTGATGGTAGCACAATTTTAAGTACTCTGAATAAAGATGTGCGAGTATAGTGAAAGAAAGGCGTATCGGGCATGTATGATTTGCCAAGAAAAGAAGAAAAAGACAGAAGATGAAGACTGGGAATAAATAATTTAGTGAAACCTAGAGTGGTCAGTGATGGTGATTAAGTGTACTTAGATAAGAATGTTTTAACATGAGGGAGAACAAATGAATGTCAACATTGCAAGGTGATGAAAACTGAATGGTATGGGGGAAAATACAATCAATGTCAACTACAGTCTATGGCTAGCAGTAACACTGTAATATGCTTTCATTAATCATAACAAAGGCAATATGCCAAACTAAAGGTCTACAAGAGGAGGATATAAGGGAGTGGTATGGGATTCTTGGTGTTTTTGTTATTGTCTCACCTTCTCTTTGTATTTTATTTTTCTATGTTTTGTGTTTTTTTGTCTTCATTTTTTTTTCTCATTTCCCTCTTTCTTCAGGGAAGAGTTGGAAATGTCCTCATATATATTGTGGGGTTGTGAATTGCAAATTATGTGATTACACTGGGAACCACTGATTGTTTACTTAAGATGGATTATATGGTATGTGAATAAAACTCTTTAAAACATAACAGAGGGATACAAGTGGTGTAGAAAATGTGAGAGGAGAGAGATGTACCTATTCACTGCTGGTGGGGATGTAGAATGGTGCAGCCCTCTAGAGGGCAGTGTGGTAGTTCCACAGGAAGCTAAGTAGGGTTGCCATATGGTCCTCCAACACCGCTATTGGTTGATAATGGGAGGAACTGAGAGCGGGGACACGAGTGGATATTTGCACACTGGTGTTTGATGCCAAAGTGTTACAATTTGCCCCCCCCCCCCCTGGATGAGGTAGCCTAAGGTACATGACTGGTTAAACCGAATGGTGAACTGTGGTGTCTACATACCAATGCCGAATACTGAGTGGTGCAAGAAGGAATGAAAGTGGTGAAGGTATACAAACTATGTGAACTGACCTTGAGGACACAATGCTGTGCGAAATAAGCCAGAAATGAAAGACAAACATTATAACGACTCACTAATTGGACAACAATAATGTACAAACTCTGAGATTTGAGCCTGGAGCATGGGTTATCAGGAGAAGGCTTGTTGTTAAAGGTTCCTAGATTGTAAGTTCTTATAGCAGTCTCACCTATCAGGAGTTTGTAACGTTATTTCTGAACTCTGAGATGCTGATCTGTTTGTATGTGACCCTCTCAGTCCTGGAGATTTGGGTGTCTGTGTGGCACCTGGGTCTCGGAGCCAGAGTCGGCAGCTGTGAGTGCTGGCAGCGCCCATGCAGCAACTTTAAAGAGGCTGAAAAGGAGATCAGAGCTCAGTTGGAGATATGAACAAAATGGACTTGGCTGAGACTGGGGTAGATCAAACTACATGGTAGAGGATGATATTAACTATGTTTTAAAACTTTGGCTTCTGTGTGGGACCAAAGGAAGAGATGTTTATTTGGTGCAAAATATATATTTTCTGTAGCATGCTATATAATTTAACTTGCATGGTGAGTTTACTCAAACACCATAATTACATGGAACCTTGAACAGGGAATGAAATTGGTTGGATTGTGTGGGTTAGCGTGAAGTCCCGATACATTCCAGAGTAATTTCAGCAGAGAACAGAATGTATTTGCAATGCCCCCTTGAGGGTCTGGGGGAATAGTGGAAATCTTAAACTTCCCCAGCTGAGGAATTCCTTATATTCTCGCAAGCATTCAGGACTACGATTGTAGTAGGCCAAGCCCTCGATCTTGGGGCTTGCCCTTATGAAGCTTGTTACTGCAGAGGAGAGGCTAAGCCTACTTATAATTGTGCCTGAGAGTAACCTGCAGAGACCCTCTTTTGTTGCTCAGATTTGGCCTCTCTCTCTCTAAGCCCACTTGGCAGGTGAACTCACTATACTACCCCTACATGAGACATGACTCCCAGGGAGGTGAATCTCCTGGGAAACGTGGGACATGACTTGTGGGGATAAGCCTGGCCCTGGCATCATTGGATCAAGAAAGTCTTCTTGGCCAAAAGGGGAGGAGAAATGAAACAAAATGAAGTTTCAGTGGCAGAGAGACTTCAAATGGAGTCAAGAGGTCATTCTGGAGGTAATTCTTGTGCATTACAGAGATATCCCATTTTGGTTTTTAGTTTATTAGAATAGCTGGAAGGAAATATCTGAAATTGTTGTACTCCAATCCAGTATCCTTGATTTTTGAAGATGAGTGTATATTTAGCTTACTTGGTGTGACCTTGTGATTGTGAATACCTTATGGCCCACACTGCAGTTAACCCAGTATATGGACAAGATGAGTAGGAAAATGGGGACACAAAGTAAACAAATAATGGGGTGGGGGGATATGGGATGTTTGGGTATTCTTTTTTACTTTCATTTTTATTCTTATTTTTATTTTTAATTTTTGGAGTAATGAAAATGTTGCAAAAATGATTGAGGTGATAAATGCACAACTATTTGATGATACTATGAACAATTGTACACTGTGTATGATTGTATATTATGTGACTATATTTCAGTAAATTTTCATTAAATAAAAAAAAATCCTGGCACTAGAATTTGTTCAGTGTTGAGTAGCAGGGGCAAAAGGAAGGAAATCTTGCACTTTCTAGAAAAAAAGAGAAAGGAAAAAAAAGAGCAAAGAACACGAAATACCCAGTAAGAGCACATGAGCTCACAATGAGCTGTAGATTACTGTCAAGCTCTGTAGATTCTATAGAAAGTCACACTTTGACTACATTTAATATTTCTTTAAAACATATCCTATGTATAGGCTTCTTTAAAATTCCTGAAGAATACTTATTAGTGGTCAATATGTTTACTTTTTATTTGAAACTATTATCCTTTTAGAGAAACAAAAAAATCACTAAATTGTAATCTGAATTTCCTCTTTCTTACCTCCATGCTTCTAAAAACCACTATTGGAAAGACCCTTGCACAAAAGAATTATCTGGGCTGAATAACTTATATGTGGAATTCAAAAAAAATCATTCCACATTTTATTCTAATATGTATCATTATCAGAAAACACTAGCAATTGTCACTACTCTCTATGAAAATATATTTTGGATTTCTTTTCATCATTTCTATTAGCACTGGTGTGTCATTTTTTTTTTTCAAAACACAACCAAAAGAAAAAATTTTTAAGTATATGTGAACTCGAATTCTTCAAATATAGTCCAAGCCCTGACTCTAGGTTACACGTGCTCCTTCCCTTCTATCACCCTTAGAGTATGTTCCAACTTAGTAACTATTAGCAGACGTTACTTAATTTTCACACATAGGACTGCTTCTGAAAAATGGGATTTTAGGTGTTTTCTGTTTCAGTGAAATTTTCATTATGTCTCTGCAAGTAACTGTAGACTCCTCTCCCAGGATAAAGGATGGAGTCAAGCAACATTGAGCAGCTATGCACTCTGATAGGAAAGTGAGCTTGTGCTTGGAGAAACCATCCTCTCCTCAGCACAGTGACCTTGGCTGGCTTATTCTGACAGATCTGGACCCCAGTGATAGAGAAATTTAAAACCATGGATATCCAATTGATCACACACAGGGAAATTCAGAAATCTTCCTGATAGATTTGAAGGAGCCCTTCTTCCCTTATGCAGTTCCAGGGCAGGTACAGCTGAGGACCAATCTCAGAGCCTGAAGGTGAATGTCTTTGATACTAGGATAACTGGCCCTGGTGTGGATGGAGCGGGACCCTGAGATAAGGCATGGGAACATGAAATAAATACAGAAGAGTCTGAGAATTTTGAACCTATTCTCTCTGAAGGAATCATACTCTGCATAAATGATTTCCAATTACATTTCTGGAGAACTTTCCTCACAGCCTGGTGCCAAATACCCTGAGGCTCCAGTGCTACCAACCTCCAGTGTCTCAAGATGTATGGTGAGATTTAGTCCCCAACTAGATAGAAGAACAAGACCTTCTGTGGGAAGGTTCCATGTGCTGAAAAATTTACAGGCCTCCACAATCCTGTATAGGCAGCAATCCACAGAGTATATATGATAGTGGTTTGTAAGCATCTTAGGGCAACACAGGGCTAGATCAGGCTGGATTCGTTAAAATGGGTACATTCACCTTGGATTCAGGATGCAATGTGTTGACTCAAAACCTGATAGTGCCATTTACTTCTGATGATGGACTACTGGAAGTCCAGATGCCATGTTGACATAAAATAAATAAGGCTGAATAGCCTGGAAATCTCTTATGTACTTCAAGAAGGAGTAAGGCAGATGGAATTGCTTGAAAGGAATATGTACAAATTGGTCACCCAGCCTCTAATCATATTCCCCAGTGAAAGGTAATTTTCATTGTTACAAAATAATTTGATACAGTTTCCCAACAGCTTGCTCGAGAAATTGCTGTCGTATGTTGGTCGGAGAAGCTAATGGTGCAGTGGTATTAGTTTCCCTGTTCTCCATGGAAATAACAGGATCCGGCAATAAGGGTGATTTGACCTGCAGGGATCTGTGGTGATGACAGACTTCCCAGAAAAGAAATAAATAGGTAATGTTCTACAAGATTATTATATATATTTTCTAGGAATGATGGGCAGGACCATAATTCATGTTACCTTAGTGAAATTTCACAATTTCTTATGAATTCCCAGTCATTGCCAACTCACAGATCTACATACAGTACCTCAACTGTGGGAGAAGCAACATCCTTTTGAATAAGGACCCAAGACATGGCTAAGGGTGTTTCTGCTGAGACTTTCCCCAAAGTTTGGCCAACAAGATTTATCAGGATGCCCATTTACCTAGATGCCTATTGTTAACCTCTAGAGCCTAAAGATGGCTGTGACATACCTGTAGTTAGCATTTTCTGCAATAAGGGACACCAATTCTAAGGAGAACCATGAAATGTCTCAGGAAGAGCGTACTAGAAGGGAATGGTCACAGTATTTGGGCTTGTGATAAATAATGTTGGGGAAGGCCAATAAAATAAAATGGGGCTCTGTTCTGGATTGGGTGCTTTCAGGAAGCAGGAACAATTCTATGATTGGCATTTTAATGCCTCTTTATCAGGGGGGACAGATGTGCTAAAAGCTCTCATTCATAGAAAAGATGCAATCTTGCGATCATTCTTTTCTTATGGAAGGGAGAGTTGGATACTTCTTGTGGCTTCACAGGGTTTCTTTATTGTTTTGGTTTGGTTTGGTTTTTGTTTTTACCTGTGCTTAGGCATAATTAAATGGCAGTCTTGTATTTGTCTCTTTCCAACCCAGCAGCTACAATTGATGTGAGTGTCCTGTGCGTATTTTCATATGAAGTAGGAAATTACAAGATATGACTGCTAGTGCCAAGCCAGCGTCTTATCCCCTCACCTCAGCTCCTGCCAAGACTGTTAACCAAAAGCAATTCTGCATTCTTAGATTGCAGAGATGAGTCACTGCCAATTTCTTGAAAGATTCAGGGGAGACGGGTCTTTGCGTCTTGCCACTTTGGCTGTTACCAAAGCCATGACTATCAGAGTGTGACACATTCGTGCCAGAATTAAGCCAGTTCAAGCTGAGGCCAGCCACGCTGGTGAAGGTCCCAGAGGTGTAACAGCCTGGGCCACGTCAGGACATCCCTTCAGAGTGAGAACCACAGTGCAGCACTTTGTATTTCTCTTCCTCAAAAGAGGGAACTGCACCACTGGGAGAAGGTCTTAGTAAATATTGGTGACATAGCTGTTGTGACTCTCTGCCTCAGAATCTAACTCCTAAAGTCGGTTTATTAGTCAAATTGAATGAACTGAAATCAAGCTCTTGAGAAAACCAGTTAAAATTGGCTAAATTAGATTTTAGTAGATATTACTAGCATTATTTAGGTACACTGTATTTTGAAAAGTTAATTCTGCTCAAAGAATGTCTTATTTTTATTACAATTAACCATATTGTCCAAGCTATTTTTCTTACTGTGATTTGAATTCAAATATACAACTGAGAATAATGTGGAAATGATAATGACCAATAAAAACCATAGACAATTTAGAACTGAAAGGAATCCCTTAATTTTACAGATGAGAAAGAAAGTAAAGTACTTGTCTGAGATCCCAGATAGTGCAGGAGGCAGGTTGGAAGCCTCTTCTAAGGCCAGCTCAGTGACACCCGTGAGTTCAGAGAGCGGGACCCATCACTCCGGGTGGAATTTGGGCATCCTGCCAGCGTAATCCTCTTTTTGAAGCTGGTGGACTCTTTCTTTGGCCCCATGACTCCTGCTAGCACTAACAGTTCACTAATACAAAGAGAAGAATACTAATAAACTAATACAGAGAGAAGACATTATTTTTTCAGTGTCTACTCTGTGTCAGGTACACATTATGGATCTGCCTTCTGCTGCTACTGTAGAAGTTAAATCAATGATTTCCTTTTAATACTTGAGTCCAAGGGTTTAAATTGATCAAGGTTTGGCACAGGCTGCCTTTACTTCTTCCATAGTAGCTTCTCCCACTGGTAAGCAGCTAAGAGAGAATACATTGTGATCACTCCTTTATTTTAGGGTAGGAATAGGGTAAGGCAAGCGAGGCACCCCAGGGCACAAAATTTCCAGATTTTGTGGAAATCTAGGCTAACACCTGGGCTCCCACAAGAACCCTGGACCCCTCACTTGCCTCATCCTAGTCCTGGCTCTGCCTCCCACTCAAAAGGGCAGATGCAATCACCTCTCTTAACCTGAAATGTTTTACATTAAGAAAAGAACTTTCTACAGTCATGTAAATCACTATTCTAGGAAAGTACTGATATGCAAAGTTTCTCAAGGAATTGGTAGAAGTTATTCATAAGGTTTTCTTAAAATGTTTTCACTCACTGCAAAAAAAATCTCAAATACCAACTATGGAAACAAATGAAGATTAATTATGTCTATGTGAACCATGATGGGAATCCGCTTATATTTTTCACTAAAAGTGTTTCATTATAATTCAAATTGCATTTATTGAATGGACCCTTATTTACTTTTATTGAAAGGCAAAAGCTTTACTGTAAAATCACAAGCACACAAATCTTTTGTGCATTACAGAAAAATGCACAGCTATTAAATATCAGGTCTGAATTACTTTACTTTTGGCCAAAGGCCACTCACCATAAATTATCACAGTTATTCTTCATATTTAGTTATCTGTATTTATTAATGCATGATTTTTCACAGTTATTGGGAGGATCCTGTAAATCTCATGAAATAAAATAAATGAAACATTTTATAAACTATTAAGTGCAATATATTTTAGAAAGGTAACTGCAAATGGAAAATTAGTGACAATGTGCAATGATTGCCGTTGTCTGTCAGCCTTTTTCTACAGCCAATTCTAAGTGATCATGCATCCTGTTTTGCCTGTGACAGTCCCAATTTATGCCTACTGTCTGAAAAATATTTGAATACCTTTCACTACCAGAAGTGTCATTTTTTTTGGATGGCAAATTATATACTTACCTTATTAAAACACACATAAAAATGTTTCAAGAATTTCTGACCCTGTAACCTTGAGTTTGGTGAATACAGACCTGCTGGTGCCCAAGTGAGAGAAGCTTCCAAATGAGAATGCCATCATGATTTGATGAAATGAAGACTGGGTCTGTCCACTAGCTATTGGTCTTTTAGAACTAGAAAAGTAACCCCATGCTGTGTAGCAAAAGCATAGCAAGGCCTCTAGGCGCTCTCCTGTAGGGGAGCCACCCTGCTCCACAGTTTGCAGTTGTCAGGTCACCCAGAGAAACATAACCCATGCAGCACTGGATGGAACAATGTTTTATTCCCACGGAAATGGAACAAAGTCAGCTTTACTAGCGGATATTGGTTCCTTACAGTGAGCAGGTCTCAATCTATGGCCAAGGCAAGGAGATGCTCCATGTGCAACACTGCCTCTGTGTGTTTGCACCGTAGTGGAGGAACCTTCTCCCCCACCTCCCACCCCACTAGGGACAGATATACCATTGGCTGTGTGATGGTTTGAAGCTGTATGTACCCCAGGAAAGATCATGTTCTTACAGCTAATCCATTCCTATGGGTGTAGACCTTCTGTTTAGATTATTTCAGTTCAGGCATGCCCCAGGTGGGTCTCAAGCCTCTTACTGGAATCCTTTACAAGAGATGAAATTCAGAGAAACACAGAGAAGACAGAGAAAGACAAACAAAGTAAAAGAGAAAAAAACAGAGAAGCTGAGAGAAAAGAAGCCAGAAGCTAAAAGCAACAAAACCTGGGAGAGAAGGACCAACAGACGCTGGCTGTGAGACAGAGGAGCCCTAGATCACTGGTAGCTGGACTCCAGGAGAAAGCACACCTTCACATGGACATTTTCATGGCCTCAGAACTGCAAACTTGTGTGGTAATAAATCCCCATTGTAAAAGACAACCCATTTCTGGTATATTTCATTCCATCAGCTTTAGCAAACTAAAACAGGGTGTAAGTAGATGCCATAAAATGTGGCCACTTTAATTGGACTTTTCTGAATGTAACCCAAATGCTACCTATAAAAACTATAGTTTAGTTGAGTGTCTGTTTGATATTTATTTAAATAGATTTATCAAGTGCATTTTTTCTGTTTGGCTTCTCTTGCTCGACATTACATTATATGCAGCTGCTGTGCATTCATGTCACTGCTTTATACTACTCAATTGCAAGAATGTATCCTACTCTATGTATCAACTCCACCATTGATGAACATAAGGGTTGTTGCTAGCTTCCTATTAGTACAAATAATGCTGCAATGAGAATTTTTATAACTGTCTTGGGACATATGTGCATGCATTTCTATTGGCTATAAGATATGTGCATGCTTAAATTTGACATATAATGATACACTCTTTTCCAAATTATACCAGTTTGCCCTTCAAACCATCACGAATAGGAGTTCCTTTGCTACAAATCTCCACCAACTCTAGTTCTGACAGTCCTTTCCATTTTCGCCATTCTGAGGTGTAATTACTGGTATACAACTGAAGTTTCCCTCAGCTACTAAGTTGTGAAACCAGTATGAAATGTCAAGGCTACTGGTTTCCAAAGTTACCCTCCAGTCTAGAGACTGATGAACTAACTACAACAATCCAGTGAAATTAGTGATTTGAAATTTCTAAATTTTTAATTTTTGCATTTCCATTGATAGTCACATGTAAAATAACAAAAGTGTGATCAATCAGTATTTTTATTTTTAAAATCCTATGCTGAGTTGCTGTTTATGCAAATACTTCAGTGAACTATCTGCAAGAAACATTATGTTTCTAGGAAAAAGATAATTCAATACAAAGAAAAAGAGACAAAGAAGGAAGGAAGGGAGGGAGGGAGGAGAGAGAAAGAGAAAGGAAAGAAGGGAGGAGTAAATTCTTCTTTTTGCTCTTTATATAGCTACTTTGTGCTTTATTTCTAAAATTTTTTTTTTCTGGAGTAGGATAATGATATGCAAGAAAATCCTTTGAATTATATTTAGCAAAAATTTAGAGACAATGTTTCTAACTAGAGACAATGGAGTACATTCATGTGTGTACATTTAGAAGACCATATATGTCCGAATGTCAATAAGGAACCAAGATCAGCTTTTGCAGGGGCATCTTCCTGCCATTATCAAGTTCCAACCCCACATTTTCCCAGTGTGTGCTCCTGTTGGGCGGTCCTCACCCGGCCTTACTATCCTGTATGGTGTGTACAGGTGTATGTGCTCTTTCCAGGTTTCAAATTGCCAACATAATTAGTGACAAATAATTGTAGACATACTTTTAAAATATCTTGTTTTCATATCAAAAACAGAAAGTAACTGAAGTCAAAACAGAATTCCAAATATCAAATGATGTTAAATAATGTGAACTCCAGTATTTAACTAGTACACCTTATAGTAATGCAACAATTGGATTTGATGAACCAATCATTCTTCTAGAATATATTCTCATGCAACGGACCCTGTGTTGGTGAAAATGATTTTTGAATTAATTATACACCAAGAAAACACACAAATAATGTGTGCCCAGATGAACTCAATAAGATCATGCATTTTAGTGCTGAAGAAATTAAATATAAATTTTGTCATGTAAATACTGAGATATTAGAAGCATTTAAAGAGAATAAGAAACAGCAACACTGGAGTGCTGGCAGTCAAATGCTGTAGTAATCTTATTTAACACTACAATGATAAAGAGATAATTTGTCATGCTCTGTTCTTTAGCCAGATGCAGACTCATCCAGAAATCTATGCTCCAGTAAAACATGCATTTGAATTCATCAAACATTTTATTTGTTTATACATATAAATAGTTTGTAAAGATACACACTCATATGCATATTTATACATTTATATATAATTTCTGGAATATGTGAAGCCTATAAACTTTTGCTGAATTTTTGAAATTCTCTGAGTAATTTTTATCATTTATATTTTCAATTTTCTTCCAAATATATTGTTGTATCATTAGTTAAAAGAAAATTTAAATCTTCTATTCTAATTACTGTAATACTATTTTTTACCTATGAATATAAATGTAAAATTATCCAAAATGTAAAATCAAAATAGATATCCTTTATTTTTAAGAAGATAAGTGGAAGAGCCCCTAGCATTTTTCCCATTAAGAAAGTTCCTGAGTTTTAAGCTAGTTAAATATGTATATTTTTTATCATGATAAAGAGTTTTTCTTCAATTTCCATTTTATTGAGTGTTTTAATAAGGATTGAGTGCTTAAAGTTTTGAAGGTCTGTTCAGCCTCTACAGAGGTAATCATCAGACTTTTTTTAGGTGCATTAATACAATGAAGTATTTATTGGTTTGCTAATATTGAGCCATTTTTACATTCCTGGAATAAATCCCAATTTATATTGGTGAATTATTTGTTTAATACACTACTGAATTCTGTCTGCATATATTTTACTTAAGAATTTTATGGAAGCATGATTTATCTAAAACATTTTAGTTTGCTATCTTCATCAGACTGGAGTACTAGTGTTTGTTTCATGACCAGAATTTAAATTTTTTCCTCCATTTTTCTTTTCTCTGGAATAATTTAGGTAAAAATGGAACTAACTGCCTTACAAGGGTTTATACAATTCCTGTGAGAAAAATTCTGTGCCTGGTGATATGTAGAAGGTCTTGGAAAGGTTTCTCAGCTTCTCTAGAAACTGGTCTTTTCTAGTTAGAGTGAATTTTAGCATATTATAATTTCCTCAGAAATTATCAATTTCCCCTATATTTCCAAATTTATTTTCAGAGACCTATTCAAGTTAATCTCTGTCTTTTTTTGTACTTTTCCTTGTTCTCATCATTGTTTTCCAATAATAAGGTTGGTATGTGTATAACCATGTTTTACCATTTTTGAGAAGCAAAATGGTACAAATAGTGTCTCATCTATTTTGCTAAAAGTTTTAAAAACCAGCATTTTGCTTGGTTTTGCAGTCCTGCCACTTTTCTCTTTTTTTCCCTCATTGTTTTCTGATTTTGCCTTTCTAAATTTCTTCCTTCTGCTTTATTTTGGTTTTCTCTTTTGCTCCCTGTTTCAGGTTGAATTCTGTCCCCAAGATATGTTCAAGTCCTAACCCCTGGACTGTGAATGCAAAGTTATTGGGACATAAAATCTTTGAAGATGTGATTAGTCAAGATGAGGCCAAACTGGATTCAGTGGGTCCTAAACAAATATGACTGATGTCCTTAGAAGGGGAGGAAAATTAAGACAGGCACAGGGGAGAATGGTGTGTGACTTCAGAGGCAGAGCTTGTAGTGCTGCAAAAACACCAAGGATGGCTGGCAAATGCCAGAAGCCCAACAGGCTTCAGAGACAGCACGTCCCTGCTAACGCTTGATTTCAGACTTTCAGCCTCCATAACTGTGAGAATAAATGTCTGCTATTTTAAGCCACTCAATTTGTGATACTCAACTGTTAAGACAGCACCAGGACACTAAGACACTCCCTAAGCTTTTTGAATTGGTAGTTTTGTTACTTTATTTTCATTCTTTCAATTGTATTACTGTAAACATGTAAGGCTGAGAATTTTCTGTGAATGCTGCTTTATTTGTATTCCATAGACTCTATTCTGTACACTTTTATGATAACTGGTTTAAGAAAATCTGAAAATTTAAATTTGTACCTCCTTTGAATCAAAGGTGATTAATAATTATAAAAATTATCAAGTATATTGATTTGCTCTATATTGAGATTATAAAGTAAAGGGGATATAAAAAGAGAGGAGGAGGAACAGAAACTGCTTATTATACTCAGAAAGATTGAAGACAATATTGAAAATATGTCAAAAAATTAGATTATAAAAATAACCTAAATAGAAAATACAGAGCAACAAAAAAATAAGTAACTGAAGTAAAAAGCACTGTGGATGGATTTACTGTAGATTTGATTCACTGAGGTTAGAAGAAAATAACCATAAGGCAGAATGGATGAACAAAAGACACAGAATACAGAAGGAAGGGTAAAAATATAGAGGCTATAGGGAGAAGGTACTAAATACACATATTTAGAGTCCCAAAAGGAGAGATGATTGCAATTGGGGCAGATTAAGATTGGAAAAATCAATGGCTGAGAAGTTTCTGAAACTAATGGAAGATATTGAGTCAAAGCTTCAAAAACTCAGCACATCCCCAAGCAAGATAAATAAAAAGAAACTGATACCAAGAAATTCAAAAGTAACTAACTAAATAAATAGAGAACGAGAGAACGCTAACAAGAACCAAGAACATTTATCTCCATGGGAACAGCAATAAGACTGACATCTTACCTTACCCAAAAAAGCCAGTAGATAATGGTGCCAGAAAAAAGATAACTATCAACCTAGAGTTTCAAACCCAGAACAAATATATTTCCAGAACAAGGATGGAATAAATATGAATTTTCAGACAAACAACACGTGAAAAAACTGTCACCTATGAACCCTAAAGGAAGCACTCAACTGTATTCTTCTCACTGAAGGAAAAGAAAAAAAGAAAGAAAGAAAGAAAAAAACTAGATGGAAAGATCCGAAAGCTGAAAGGAATTAAAAAGCAATGAAATTCATAAATATGTGAGACTCTATTGTCCTTTAATCTGGGTCTTTAATCACCTGCTCCAGTGCTTGCTGGGTAAGTAAGGGACACACTTAGTGACATCTCCCAGCCTACCCTCCCCCCTTTTCTACTGTGTGCAGATGTTTCCTATGGCTCCATTCCTAGGGGAGATGTTAGTTCTAATGAAAAGACCTGAACTTACCCTAAACCTGGAAAGCTGGAACAAGCAGATGTAGCTGCTTATCAGAGCAGAACTCTCAGTGGCAGGACCCCTACCCCTGGTTGTATAAATGCCCTGCCTCCAATGGCACAGATTTGTCTCTCCTCTCCCAGAGGAAGTGGGGTATATGGGGTTGTCATCTACTGACTCTGACCCAAGGAGTTGGCCTTACCAGGAGACCAGCCATGAGGGGATCTTTGCCCTGCTCTTTTGGACCCTTTGTGTTGTGTATGTAATAAAGCACTCATCTGCTGAAAGTCTGCCATGCCTGACCCCATGTTCCCATGATGCACTATTCGGCAACTCCCTCCACAGGGTTTAGACCAAGTTTCTTCTTGGCAGCATGCCCCAAAACACTCAATACCACAGCAGCACATCTTACTTCCTCCATATGAGAAGAGTCTTTTTTTTTTTTTTGCTTTGAGCCTTGGGAATTACTACAACCCATATTTCCATAACATGTGGTGATATTCTGTTAATATTATCAGCTCAGTTAATAATAGATCCTTCAGCATTTAAGTTATTCCTCTCCACAGCTATTCAAGTTAGGTCAGGTATGATTGATATACCTATTTTACCTTAGATTTTAATAACATGCCAAAGACTTCTGGGATTTTCCACGCTCATCTGTAGTATTTGATGCACAGCTAGTAATTGGAAAATATAGGAGCTGAATTTCTAAACTGTCATCTGGATGAAATCTATTGTCAGAACTCTGCCTAATAGAAATTTATTTCTCCAATATTGATATAATACTCCTATTTCATGTCAAATACTGATTGTGGTCATTGGATATTCACCCATTCTGAAATTATAGAGAAAGCTTTCATTTCAAAAGTGTAATAGCAGGAATATGCTAATTTTCATTTCCTTCTTCCAGAAATATATGAATGTGTTGAATTTAAGTTTTCCTCTGAGGGAAAGTTGAAAGATTTATAGTATATAAGGTAAATGTGCAATTTTAAAGAATAATTCTTTTGGTATTTGGCCTATCCTAGGTGCTTAATTATCATTCAATCTACCTCAGGGGTAGAAGAGGAATAGCCAAAAAGAAAAAAAAAAGAGAGAGAGGGAAAGGAAATGTTTCTTATTGAGCATGATTTTTGTTCTATAGCTCCTTTTGCTATCTCAACAGAAAGACATTAGATCATTCACTGAGATGGTTGCCATCTATGACTTAAATGTAAAGCTATCATCTTACCAAGCATCACATAAATTGGTCTGGGTGGTAGTTATGGATTCTTATCAAAGCAAATAGGACCAACTGATGTAAATTTAAAATTTAGATATTGCTATCATTTGAGCGTTTGCTAATAATAATTTCATTTATTATCAGAAAAAGTATAATGTCAAAAGGGTATTATATTTCTCCATGGAAGGGTATATTCTAGTCAATGTAGAGTGGGTAAAGTTGTTTTCCCACCTCACACACAGAGAAGAAATTTCTGTGAGGCATGCGTTTATGCACTTTAAAAATAAAATACTTGATCTTGTCATAGAAGATTCCAGTTCTGTTACAGTGATTGCAGTGGAAGACACAGAAGAGCAGTACAGTTAGATTGTTAAATTTATGAAGGAGAGTCTAACACATAGTGCCATATTTGAAGACCAATTCAAATATATACATAGACAGAGATTAAAAAGGAGTTTTCAATTACACCATGTCCTATGGTTTTCATAACACCCGGGTTAATTTCATATTATCACTCATTAGAGCCAACAATCCTCATTTTCCTGAATTGCTGGAGAACACTGACCCTCCTGCATGTTGAATCAGTGTGCCCTAATAATGCAAAATTGAGATATCATATATTCCAGCTCTCACATTTTAGAATGCTTTACTCCATAAGAATCTATGTAAATTTTAATTTTTTCCTACTGACATCATAGAATAGCCTGTAATTTACACTATATTTGTTTATTTTCAAACAAGTACAAAACATTACACTACCCACCCTCCACTCTAATGTTGGAATAAATAAGGCCCAGAGAGATTAATCAACACATCCTTGCAGGTGAATCTACTATTAATTACACCCAACTTAGATTCTGAAAATATACACTGTTGTTCCATTTCCTCCTAGGACATAGAAATCTAGAAAGAGTGTCACTACTATACAATGCTACAATGAAAAAAAAAAAAAGTTGAAAAAACTACAAATCATAACCTATCCTGAAATCTATAGAGGTACAGATTCTTGCAAATATGTGCGAAGTGGCAAACCAGAAGCAAAACACGGGAGTAAGGACTGGCTGTGATATACATAGATGAAAAGGAATCAGCTAAAATTTCAATGGCTTGTTAAATACTGTGTGGGTGCAAGAATGACACTAAAGAAACTCCAGACACCCCAGACACAAAAGGAGTTCCTCTCACTCACAGGCTATTTTTCTTGGACTGTCAGTGGATGCACATGAGAACTGAGGGGCAAGGGAAGGAGCCCAGAGAGTGTCTCTCTCTGTGGGACAGATGAACAGGAGGGGATCAGCTGTTCTGGCAAGAGAGTCAGGAAGCTGCTCTACACACACACTTCTCTCACAGGGAGCAAACAAAGTAAGCATCTGGAGCCTGAACGGAAAACTTTGCCACCCCTAGGACACACGTAAAGACACATTGTTGCTGGGGAATGATGCTTTATAAAAGTCAGTCTACACCTAGGGAAGGGACAGGAAATGCTACTGTGACTAGGGACCCAAGCCAATACATTAGGAAGAAGTAGGAAACTCGGTCCCCAAAAAGACCTGCCCAAAACACAAGGCAAAGCTCAGTTCCACAGGGAAAAGGGGAAGAAATGATGAAAAAGCTCAGTGCTTGAGAACCAGGCACACAGGCCCTACCAAAGACAGGAGATGGACCAGGACAACTGATAACTAATCCTGCCTTCCACCAACTGGAATAAGCAGTGATAACAAAGGAACAGCCGTCCACCCATGGGTGCAGGGCAAGAGTGTGGAGAGAAGCCCACTCTTCGGCACAGGCATAAAGGGACAGATAAAAGGTGAGGGTAGAACAAAAAACATTGAGAAAAGCCCTCTGTCACCCCACCATAAGCACAGGTATTGTTAGAAACTATAAAACCTATAGTGGAACAAAGATAACCATAGCAACAACAAATCCTAAACCTATCTCAGCTCATTACTCGATTCACACACACACACACACACACACACACACACACACACACACACACACACACTTTGTAATGTCTTATCCAACAAAAGGTGTGTCCTTTTCCCAGTGAAAATTCTATATACCTCATGTTTTCCTGAACATGATTCCTGGAATTCAATCAGATATTGTGAGACACAAAGAAAACAGAAAAAAACAAACCTATTGCCAAGAAACAAAGCAATCAGCAGAACTAGATTCAGAGATGACTCAGATATTACAATTATCTGACAAAGAATTTAAAATGACTATAAATAATTTGTTCAAGTATCTATTGGAAGTGGTGGACAACATTATGAACATACGGGAAATTTCAGCAGAAAGATGGAAATGATAAAATGAGTCAAGTGGAAATGATAGAAATAGAATATAAGAAATGAAGGATTCCTTTCAAAGGCTTATCAGTACATTAAAGATAGCTGGGGGGTGGGATAGGATAGGTGAATCTGAAGATAGAACAATAAAATGTTCAAAACTAAGATGCAGAAAGAAAAATGTTTTAAATAAACAGCATCCAAAAGCTGTGGGACAATAGCGATCTACAATATTTTTGGCACCAAACAAACAAAAAACTGAGGAAGTCTTTGCCAGCAGACTGAATTATAAATGTTAAAGAAAATTTCATAACCAGAAGGATCATATTCACAACACATTTCAGATCCTTTTCCAGAAGCTTCAAGATATCTTCATAGACATTAGCATTTCATATGGGTGAATATTTTGTATTATACAAGCATGTACATTGATACTGTATAATCTGAAATTAAAAGTATGTTCTAAGGCACATGTAGTTGTTTTTGATATTTCTTGTCTTGCAATGTCTAATGATGGCAAAATTAAACAAAGTTAATGGGTTAGTAACAAAAAAAGATGATGTGAAGTACGTCATTTTCAAATATGAGCTACATTTGAAGATGGTGATGTTCTAAATGAAATGTGATTTTAAGGTCATTGGTGGATCTATTTTTCTTGGTAATATTTTCCTTTAAAATAACAGAGTACATTGCTATGTAAAAGTAGAGTAAATGTAGAGTTTCTCCATGTATCTTTAAAAGACTTGTCTATTAAGGCATACATATTCCTCATAAGAATATCTACTTTGAATTATCTCATCCTATTCAAACATTGAGAAAACATGCCAAGGAGTTGATATTTTTAATTATGCAAGCTATGTCTTAGTAAACATTTAAAATGAATAAATATTACTCATTTCAAATAGAAATATTTATAGTGTACTTGATGTATTTTTAAACATTAAATTGTATCTGCATATCAAATAAATGCATTTTCATTTTTAATAGAAATTTTAATAGGATAATTAAGAAAACCATAGAAAAAGAAATGAATAGCTATTTATTTGTACTCCACAAGTAGAAATAACAAATTATTTTTTTCATGTCTTTGTGTGTGTGTGTTTGTTTTGCATAATTGGGATCATTTTTTAATCTTCAATTATTTTGAGTACTTTCTAAATCAACATTTTATTCTTGTAACACTGCATGGTGTGGAGAAGGAATTCTATTATGAAAATGCAATTTCTGTTTTTTTATGGGTGTAGGTAGAAGAAAACACCAAATTTGTGGGCATTTAGGCAGAAATTACATTTTTTGCTATTAAAAATGATATGGCAAGAGGTATCTTTGTATATAAAATTCCAGTTTCATTTTGAATTATTTCCTTAGAATAAATTTCTAATTGTGTAATTATTAGATCTCTAAGAAATAATGACTTTAAGTTATATTTAATTACAAAAGGAAAATCATATAAAAATGTATACTCCTACAACATAGACATAAACATTGCTAATAGTTTATATGCTTCATACCTATACTAGTTGTTTTTAAATATATTGACATTTTAAATATTAGAAATATATATCTCTAATTTCATATATTTTTTCATTAAAGTCATGCTTTATTAATTGTTTTCCATACAATTATTTTAATAGCTCTTGAGAATTTCAAAATGTGGAAATATATCTTTATTTCACCAGTTGCATATCTTGAAAACTTAGTGATGTCTCCTAATATTGTAACGGAAAAACATTCTGGTAGCTACATATTTTGCATTTGCATGTCCTTTCTTTGTTTTGTTCCTAGGATTCATTCCCAGAAGGAGAATTTCAGGCTCAAAAAAAACAAAACAAAACAAAACAAAAAACATATGCTTTAGTACATTTATTCACCCACTGTTTTAGTTTCCTTGGCTTCTTGCTCAAGCAAATGCCATGTAATGGTTCATCTTAAACAATGGGAATTTATTCCCTCACAGTTCTGAGACTAAGATAGAGGTCCAAATCAAGGCATCATCAAGGCAATTCTCTCTCCCCAAGACTGCGGCATTTGGGGGCCTGGTCACCAGTGGTCCTTGGCCCTTAGCCTGTCACATGGCAAGTTCACGGCAGCATCTCCTGGTCTCTCCCTTCTCTTCTGGGTTCCAGGGATGTTCAGCTTCTGGCTGCAACCTCTGTGGCTTTCTTTCTGTCTGTCTTAGTTTCACTCTGCTCATAAAGGACTCCCTAATGTGGTATTACAATGTATATTCACACCAGTAGTGTTTGGGAGCCTCTGTTGATCCATATTTTGACAAATATATGTATTTTTTAAAATATGGTTTTTCAGGTGAATGTGCAGTGACATCACATAGCTCCTTTCATTTCCATTTCCCTGATTAAATATATGGTTCAGGAGATTTGTGGTTATTGCCATTTGAACATTACTATATGTGAAATCTGCATTCAGGAATGTGGTTTACTGTTCTATTTGGCTCCTTGACAACTCTTCTTCATTTGTAGAAGGTCTTAATATATATTCCTGATACGATTTCTTCATCAGTTATATGTGTAACAACTATTTTCTAAAATTTTGCCACTTGTACTTTCCAAATCTGTATGGTGTCTGTAAGACCTGAAGTGTTATCTCCACCTAAATTCCTTGCATCATTTATTTGTGCCCTCTCTTTATTTCTCCTAATTAGTGTAGGTATTTTTACGTCAATCTAATTGATCTTTTCAAAGGACTGGATTTGTTTTTAATGATTTTTCTCTATTGTTTAAGGCTTCTTTGCTATTGATGTCTGCACTTACTTATTCTGTTTCCTTTCTGCTTTATTCATTCTGTATTTTCTAGTTTCTATAGGCACAAGTTTACATCATTGATTGGAGATCTTTCATCTTTCCAATATCAGAGTTTAATTCTATCATTTTTGATCTAAGCAATTATTTAAGTGCATAGAGAAATAAATGTTTTCTTTTTACATTTTTTATGTTTTTATTTACTTATTTCTAAAATTTCCTTCACGATCTCTTCTTTCACTCCAGGTATTTAAAAGTGGCCCCAGGCTCACTTACACTCACTTTTCCGCCTCCCGTCCCCCGCCCCCGGCCTGTTGTGGATCCTGCCGCCAGCGCGGGCAGCCTAGGACAGTCGGCAGTTTAGGGACACTGATTCTCCCCCATCCGTCTGACCCCTGAGAAGGAGACACGTACCCCGCATTGTGAAGGGTTGGGGAAGGGGCTAGTGAACTCGGATCCACCCTGGGCGCGGAAGGTCCCGCCCCGGACAGCGGCGAGGCGGCGGCCACAGCTGATGACGGAAGCTTCGCACCAGAGTAACTCTCCGGAGACAGCACCTCAACCAAGCCCAGCAGTTCAGGGAGCTCCTATCTCTCATATTGCTCAACAGATTAATATTGTTACTATGTAAGAAGTATGAAAAGTCATTTGGCTCATTTGAAACAGAGACTACTAGTTTCAAGAGATGTCACTAAGAGGATCTGCGCCGGTGACAGCTGTACCTCTACCTGGAGAGCAAGTGCAGGTTCAGGGGCTCATCCGGACAGCTCAGTCTTCTGTAACTCACCCACCACACGGGCACACGGCGTCACCCTCATCAGAAAGGGAGGAGTCTCAGGACTCAGCTGACCGCAGAGGCTCCTCACAGAAAACCCATGGGATTCTAGCACGGCGCCCATCTTACAGAAAAATTTTGAGCACCCATCTTCTGAAGATATATGGGGCAGAAAAGGAGACAGAGAAAACCGTGGAGTCTCTACTGTCACTTCTTTGTCTGTTCCAACTCGCATCTATCAGAGCAGCACCAGCCAGTACATTGCCACTGTCCCAAATGGAGCCTTACAGCTGGCCAGTCCAGGCACAGACGGAGTACAGGGACTTCAGACATCAGCCACGACAAATTCAGGCAGTTCTCAGCAAGGTACAACAACAGTTCTCCAGTACTCACAGACCTCTGATGGACAGCAAACATTTGTGCCCAGCAACCAGATGGTTGTACAGACTGCATCAGGAGATGTGCATATCAGATCTGGACCACACCGACAGCTACTTCACTGCCACAAACTGTGGTAATGACATTGCCTGTGGATTTTACATCTCAGACAACTAAGACAGATGACCCCCAATCGAAAAGAGAAATAAGGTTAATGAAAAACAGAAAGCCTGCTCCAGAATGTAGCAGAAAGAATAAAGAATATGTGAAATGCCTGGAAAATCGAGTTGCAGTCCTGGAAAACCAAAATAAAACTTTAACGGAAGATTTAAAAACTTTGAAGGATCTTCATTCCCATAAAAGTGTTTGATTCTTAGGAAAGAAATATTTTTTTGGACTTGCCTAAAAGATAGATGGATTTCTTTTCTTTTTAATGGAGTTTTATAAATTAAAAGGTAAATGAAGCTTTTTGTTTAGGCTTTTGCAACTCAAAGTTGACTATCTCATGCAAGAGATCTGGTGACAGAGGATAAAGTGGGAAATGACCTCAAGGAAGATACTGGCACAACTGGAAGCTTTAAAACTTAAAGATATCAAGAAACAGGAAGTGAACTTTCAACAATTTGAATCTTCTAAATAACAGTAGTTGTCAATAACCCAAAAATGGCAAATAAAATGCAAATGTGGTAAAATGAATTTTTTTAATAAACCAATTTAGGTTTGTATTTCTTACTGTTTCCTAAAATTTATCTTTTTCAATTATTTGTGTATGCATGTGTGTGTATTCTTATTTCTGCCAATAGTTTCTAAATTACAAATGTAAAAGAAAAACTAATACATAACTAAATACATAAATTATATATCCTGATTATATACACTTGTTCTATTGAAGTCTTCTAAATGAGATTTTAAAAGTTTGTTTACTGAATTTTAAAGAGCTTTTGAGACTGAATTAATTATTTTTGAAGCCTTGTCCTAAAAGGCATCTAAGGTACATGAATGGAGTTGTGGTGACTTTGTAACATTTTTATTAGAATGGAAGAGAACTATTTAAAAGTTTGGCACTTTTAACTGCTTAAAAGTTTGTTTTTGGTTACTCTGGGAAGGGTGATTTTCTACAAATATATAATGAATTGTGTTTTGAGCGTATGTTCTATAAGCAGTTGAATGTACATTACTTACTCTGTTTTGCTTCAATAGAATGGAATATTTATAGGCCCTTGAAATGATATCAAAGGGTTTTTTCCAAACCCTCTGCACATGCTTACCCAAGTTTTTCCAAGAGGATTTTATAATCAATTTAATGTAGGGTTTATCAAATTTTAAAATAGTATAGTTATTAGGGCAATTTTATGTTAGAGACTATTTTGTAATGTAGCGAATGGTACCTTTATAAGAAAAGTGACTGCCAGTATATTTTTATAGCTAACCTTTATAAATTCTAATGTTGAATTTTTAATGATTATTTAAAATGTTTATATAGTTTGTTTAGTAAAAAAAAAATTTACATCTCAAAATACCATTTTTATATTATGGGAAGCACAGTTTTCAGATTGACTAATATTTGAATTGTGAGTTTTGTATTCAGTTTAATGTTCAACACCAGTATTTAACTTCTGTATTCCAATTTGTATACATTCTGAAACTGTACTGCAAAACAGTTGTGCACTCCTTATGCACTATGTATTATATTGTCTTTTATAAATTAAAGGACATTTGATAAAAAAAAAAAGTGAGCTATTCCATTTTCCAATATTTGTGGAGTTTCCAGATACCTTTTTATTTTTTATTTTTCTTGTGGTCCAAGAACGTAATTGGGATGATTTCAATCCTCTCGTATATATTGTCTAATTTAATGGCCCAGAATATGCCCTACCACCATATTCCATGTGCACTTGAAAAGAAAGTGTATGCTCCAACTGTTGGGAAGATTGTTATATAAATGTCCACTGGGATAGTGTTATTCAAATTTTGGGTTTCCTACCTGTTTTTCTCTACCAGTTTTATCAGTTAATTTGAGAGTAATTTTGAAATATTCAGCTTTTTTTATATGTAGAGTTTTATATATCCTCTCCCAGCTTAATTTGTTTTGATTCATGTGTTTTGCAGTTCTGTTGTTACGCATAAATACATTTAGAATCTTTAAATCTTCCAGGTGAACTGACCCATTATCATTAAGTAATAGCACTCTTTATCTCTGGAAATATCCCTTGTTTTCAGGTTTACACAGTACATATGTTTTCCATCCTTCTAATATTAACCTATGTCTTTATATTTTAAAAAGGCATTCTTTCATTAACCTAATATAGTTGAATCTTGACTTTTGGCTAGCATGAAAATCTGTCTTTTAATTGGAGTACTTAGAGAATTTACATTTAGTAGAACTATCAGTATGGATAGGTTTAATCTACCATTTTATAATTTGTTTTTTATTTGTCTCATCAGATTTATATTCCTTAATTTTTCTTATTCCATCTTCCTTTTGATTGAGTTTTGTTTATGATTCCATTTTATCTCAACTTTGGCTTATAAACTGCACCTCTTTGTTTTACTTTCCATATATATAAAGCATAGATCTTTAAGTTATAATAGTCTAGTATCGAATGATATTATACCACCTCAATGTATAGCATGTGAGCTATACAAAAGTGATTT
This sequence comes from Choloepus didactylus, assembly GCF_015220235.1. NCBI lineage: Eukaryota > Metazoa > Chordata > Mammalia > Pilosa > Megalonychidae > Choloepus > Choloepus didactylus. Next base: position 645,460 of record NW_023637573.1, read on the forward strand.
CTATCCTCATCCCCTTCTTAGTCTATTATCATACATTTCATATCTACATATATGATTAATCAATCAATGTACTCAATTGTCTTTTAAAGAGATTTAAAAATGAGAAAAATTTAATCATTTATATTTATCAATATATTTACCATATCCAGTACAATGCATTCCTTTTTGTAGATACAAATTCCAATTTGGTATAATATATTTCTTCTGGGAAGAGATTTATTATCATTTCTTTTAGTGATGGCTTCCTGGCAATGAGTTTTCTAAACTTTAATCTGAAACTTTGCCTTTGTTTTTAATTGATGTTTTTGCTGGATAGAGAATTCCACATTGATAAGTTTTTCCATTGCTTTGAAGATATCTCTCCACTGACTTCTGGCTTGCAGAATTATTGATGGAAAACATTGGCATTCTTAGTTTTATTTTCTCTATGTGGTGCATCTTTTTCTCCCCTGGATGCTCTTAATATTTTTCCTAATCACTGATTTTCATCAATGTAATCATATATGCCTTATGGTGATTTTCTTTGTTTATTCTCTTTGGTGTTCATTGAGGTTTGGGGTCTCTAAGGCTCTCATTTTCATTAATCTGAAGACTGTGATCACTATTTTGTAAATTGTTTTTGCGGCATCTCCATTTTCTCTTTCTTGGACTTCAATTTCTATTACTTTATATTGCTTGATATTTTCCCATTGACAATTGATGCTCTGTCAGTTATAGTTTCTTTTGCTCTGACTGTAATTTTCTGAATTTTTTTCTTTAGTCTCTAATGTGTTGGTAGTTTTACCAGTAAATATTTTATTTTAGAAAATTTATTTATTTTTCATCATAGATGTTGCATTTGTGGTTTTTAATGTCTTCCATTTCACCTCTCATTACAAATTTTAGATTAAAAAGTAATACTGTCAGGCATATAAAGAAGGAACAAATTCAGATACAACAGAGTTCAGAACAATAGCAACATGGACATTAACTGCTATATTATGAATATGTTCTTCATGTTAAAAAAGGTAAAGAAAAACATAACCATGCTGACATCCCTTGTCATGCAATCTACTGATTTGATACCTTCACAATAGTTTTCATGATTAGTGTATGCATTGTATGTATGTTTCCATCTTTAAAGTTTAACCTATTATAGTCTTTATAATAAAATTTTCTCCTTTTAGTTTTATCCTGGCTTATATTGCCTACCTTTTAAGTTGACTGTTTAGTTTATTACAAATAATATAATCATATACGTGTACATATACACTTGGGTTTAATGTAATCTTATATATATGTATGTGTATATATACACATAGGTTTAAGTCTACCATCTTGCCAGTTTTTAAAATGTTTCATCTTTTTTGTTTTGTTTTTCTATTCTCTCGTGGCGTCTTTGAAAGAATTGACTATTCATATTTTTCTATTTTACATGTTGACATTTTTATTATAACCCCTTATTATCTCTTTAATTTATTCCAGGGTACACATATTATTCATTATCTATCTATCTAACTATAATGACTTTGCATTATAAAACTTCACATATAATACAAGAACTTTATAGCAGTGTATCCCCATTTACCCACAACCCGGTCTTTGTGCCATTGACATCATGCATACTACTTCTATGTATGTTACAGAGTCTACAATGCATGGTTATTAATTTCTTCTTAACTGGTTAATTTTTTTGTACACAATTAAAGAAATGTGAAAATAAAGATCTTATGTATACCAACATGTTTGCAATAGCCCATGCTCTCCATTCATTTCCATAGATCCAAGTTTTCATCTGTTATCACTTTCCTTCAGCCCAAAGAACTTCCTTTAAAATTTCCCCTTATGAAAATCTGCTGGTTAAAATATTCTCTTATTTCATTTCTCTAACAGCATACTTATTTAATTTTCATTTTTCAAAGAAATATTCTCTCAATGTAGAGAACTTCTGGTTAGACAGATTTTTTGTTTGCTTGTTCGTTTTCTCTTTCTCCTCACTTTAAAGTTATCCCTCTAGTGTTTTCTGGCTTCCATGGTTTTCAATGAGAAATGAGTGGGTTTTTAATAGCTGTTCTCTCGTGGACAATTGTCTATTCTTTTACTATGATGAACCCAGGTATAATTTTTGTTTTCTTTATCCAGATTGAGTTTAATTGGGCCTTTTGAAACTGTGTGATATTTTTTACCTAGTTTGGAAATTTTTCATCTAATAATTCTAATATTTTTCTGCCCCATTCTCCCGCTCTCCTGTCCTGGGTCTCAAATTGCAAATATGTTTGATACTGATATTGCCCTTTTAGGTTAACCAAGTCTTTCTTTCATTTCTTTCAGTCCTTTTACACCATCTTCATGGTCGCTAATCACTTTTCCTAGTTTCCAATATGCTCTTAAGCTCACAGAGTGAATTTTTCTTTTTACATATGAATTTTTTCAATTCTAGAATTCCATTTTTTATGTTTTTTCCTTTCCATTTCTTTACAGATATCCTTCTCTCTTCACTCCTGTCTATCTTTTACTTTCTTTCCTTACACATGAACATAATAGTCGTTTAAAAATATTTGTCTGCTAATTTCAGAATCTCTGCTCTTTCTGGGTCTGCTTCTATTGCCATGTTCATAGTTATATAATGTATTTGCCACAACATTTTGGATGCAATGTTTCAAAGAATCTAGATTTTGTTGTATGCCTTTAGAAACTGTTGATTGTTTTCCTGGAAGGCAGCTAATTTCTACAAAGCAGCTTGATCTTTTTAAGGCTCGGTTCTAGAATTTAGTAGGGCAAGTTTAAATAGTCTTGATTAGGATTACTCAGTTGAAACCTGGGTGTTCAGAGTGGATATTGCAGTTGTTCTCCCTCAGGCCTCACCATGTTCTTTTTTTTTTTTTTTTTTTTTTTTTTTTTTTTTTTTTTTTTTTTTAATCATCATTTTATTGAGATATATTCACATACCACGCAGTCATACAAAACAAATTGTACTTTCGATTGTTTACAGTACCATTACATAGTTGTACATTCATCACCTAAATCAATCCCTGACACCTTCATTAGCACACACACAAAAATAACAAGAATAATAATTAGAGTGAAAAAGAGCAATTGAAGTAAAAAAGAACACTAGGTACCTTTGTTTGTTTGCTTCCCCTACTTTTCTACACATCGATCCATAAACTAGACAAAGTGGAGTTTGGTCCTTATGGCATTCCCAATCCCACTGTCACCCCTCATAAGCTACATTTTTATACAACTGTCTTCGAGATTCATGGGTTCTGGGTTGTAGTTTAATAGTTTCAGGTATCCACCACCAGCTACCCCAATTCTTTAGAACCTAAAAAAGGTTGTCTAAAGTGTGCGTAAGAGTGCCCACCAGAGTGATCTCTCGGCTCGTTTTGGAATCTCTCTGCCACTGAAGCTTATTTCACTTCCTTTCACATCCCCCTTTTGGTCAAGAAGATGTTCTCCATCCCACGATGCCGGGTCTACATTCCTCCCCGGGAGTCATATTCCACGTTGCCAGGGAGATTCACTTCCCTGGGTGTCTGATCCCACGTAGGGGGGAGGGCAGTGATTTCACCTTTCAAGTTGGCTTAGCCAGAGAGAGAGGGCCACATCTGAGCAACAAAGAGGCATTCAGGAGGAGACTCTTAGGCACAAATACAGGGAGGCCTAGCCTCTCCTTTGCAGCAACCGTCTTCCCAAGGGTAAAACTTATGGTAGAGGGCTCAACCCATCAAACCACCAGTCCCCTATGTCTGTTCACCATGTTCTTTTTCGTATGTAGGTAAGAATATGGCCAAAGACTTTAGGAATATTCCATGCAGATTTCTGAAGCTTTTTCTCCATGCAGCCCCCTCTCCATCCCGCTGACACACAAATTCCAGCTGCCTGCACCTCCCAGCATTCTTATCTGTCTTTTCATCTCAAAGCGATTTTTTTTTCTGTGCTTAGGCAATTCTTCCTTGTGTGCTGAGCTGAAAACTGTCCCCCATCAGAAAGCCACCTTGGTATCTTGCTCATTTCTCATATCTCAGGGATCACATTATCCAATATCTGAGAAGAGTTGCTCATACAGTCTCTCTAGGTGCACAGTCATTGAAGCAGAGGACTGCTCTGGTAGCAGGTACTCCATTTTGGACACAACCAGATATCCTTCTTTGGTCAGTTTTTAAAATAAAATGTAACCGGTTGAGTCCTTTTCTTCTATTGTCCCAAACAATTTATGTAATAGTTATTTTTTCTTCTTAAAGGTTTAGTGGATTTCACTGCCAAAATCAGATCAGCTTGCAATTTCCTGTTATCTGGAAGTTTTTTTTTTTCATTACAAATTTAGTAATTATAGGACAAATAATTAACAAAAAGTCACAGGAATTCTGAAATGCAGGTTTTCTACAAAGAAAAAATGTTTGACTTCAGCCTTTTACAAACCCTAACATCTTCTCTGCTTCAAAGGAGTCTCTATTGTGAGCCAGATATTCTATAACCAGACAATCATTTATGTGTGGGAACAAAAGGATTCAGACAATCAAGGACTAAGGCAGTATAACACCCACTTATCCAATCTAAAAAAACTTATTTGAAATATTCTAACAGCTTGAAGATGAATGAGTGCACCGAATCAGTGTTTTTATAAAGAGACAAAGAACAAACACAGGGAAAACTTTAGCAAAATTGGACATGAGGGAACAAACTACAAAGGAGCTTAAAGAACAAAGCTCTTCATTGAGTTCAAACAACTTATTACAAAAAGGTTGCAAAATGTATACCGTTTGACTTTAGAAAGAAAACAAGAGACGTTTTGTAAACGTGGTATTTTGAATACATGGGATTTTTTTTTCCCTCTATTGAGTACCATGGATTTTAGGGGCATGACCCAATGGGATGAATTTATATAATGAAGGATAATTAGGATGCAAAGCTGTGACGTTAGGTTATAATATAGAATGTGTGGGTGGAGGTGAACAGTGAGCAAAAGGGCTGAAAAGGAAAGTTGAAGGTTTAGGTTACAGTAGTTCATGATAGACCTGGAAATCTGGTTTAAAGAAAGTGAATTTCATTTATAATCGGTGAAGGAAAAAGAGGGGAATGGCATGCCTAAATTTCTTCTTTAGGCAGTGAATTAGATAAAATAGGTAAAATCTGCTTTAAAATATTATATGTAGCCAAAGAGTAGAAATTTTTATTATTTAGGATCAATGCACACTGCTCTCCAATTTTCCTTTGCAAATAAATAGTTCAATGTCCTGTTCCTTCAGTTCTGTAGAATTAATTCTGGTATGTTCAGCTAAATTCTGAAGGTAAAAATGTCTGTAAATGTAACCTACAATCTAAATTTCAACTTCATGTACTTTGCAAGTAGCTTTCTTTTACAATTCTTGGGACTTGTATCTTTCACTGCTATATATCCTCTTGATCTTGTGGATACACAGGAGATTTTATATTTCTTGTAAGTAAATTATAAGTAAGTAATATAAGCCAACAGTATACCTTCAAGCTGTAACTTTGTTAAATGACCCTGCATACCAACTTTAACTTAAATGTACTATAAATTTAGGCCATTTCTTTTTTGTTGGGTTTATAGCAGGATTCCTGTAAACAATTTCGGTACAGACCTTGAGCAGTTTCGTTGATTCAGTTTGTCGTTTGTGCGTTATATCTCCTCTATATGTTACATTCTCTATTCTACAAAGGTCACTGTTTCCCCCCAAGGCCTTATTCGCTATTGCAAGTATGCCAAATATATGAAAGTGCTTTTGAATGTGGGCCAGTGAAAAATTATTTTTCTGTTGCCTCCCAGGGCACCAGTTCACCTTATGATTGAGTTGATGATAAAATGTACATGTTTATTCCAAAGCTGTGAGAATTGTGGAAAAGCCGCAGGCACTAGACATATCTAGGGCCATCATTCCTTACTCCTTTTTGTCTGTTTATAAAATTTGTTTCAAAGTCACTATTTGCTGTTTCTGTGTTAAACTTATTTAAAAACTTGTTAGTTTATGTTGTATCAAGTAAGAAAGGCATAAGAATTAAATGAACAGACTGTGCAAAATGGGAAACTGCATTGATAATTGTGTTTAGATGTGTATGGCAATAGAACCTGAGCATTAGATTCCCTCAAAGGAGAAAGAACCAACAGCAGACTCTTCTGACGCTTCAAGGACAAAACGTGTGTCCTCGATGCAAACTGCTTCTCCGCAACCCACAGGGGTGACCCGACAGGGCCACAAGTAAAGTGTAGGAGGCAGCTAGAGAATTGGGAAGAAATCATGGTGAAGACCAAAGGCGCAGAGTCAGTCACAAGAGATAAAAAGAACAAAATGAATTTTGCCTCAACATGTAGAATATTTTTAATGAGAACAGTTTAATCATTAAATGGTGATCACAAGAAGTAAGTTAGTTTCCTACCATGTGTAAGAATTAGTGGAAGCTGTGAAGTTTGTGCTTTGTTCGATTAAACCGGAACTGAGGAGTATTGAAAGAAATCACACTGAAAGATACAGTCTGTGTCATTATATGTTTCTTCTTCTTTGACTGTTGTGATGAGTGTTATCTTGCAGTTCATTTATCTACTCCCAATGAAATACATTTTGGCTTTTTCAGCTCTTTCTGAACTTCATTACACTCCTCAGACCTAACACTTGCCTTTTACTCATCAGGATGTGACTTTGTCTACTAATTCGCTACAAAATTGTGAATTGCTCATGATATGATGATGATGATGAATCGGTGCTTATTATTAGCATTATTTAATAAGTGTCATTTTATGTTGCATATTAATGACATTTCGCAATGTTCTTTATTTTTGGAGAAACTGAGTGAGGAATCCTGTTCCAAAACCAAGAAACTCTTCCCCTTCCTCCCCTGCAGACTAACTGGCCTCCCCAGAGCTGGTTTAACTTGCCCATTCCCTGCTTGACATAATGTGAACCTGAGGTAGAGTTTTTATATTATTATACCAGGTTTCTCCTTTTGGCTCAGTTGCTAGTTTAGAAAAATTGTTCCTCTACTTCAGCAGGTGGCTTGGAAGAATAGAGAATGGGTCACGAAAGGAAGAACTTGCCAGGGTGGATCAATATTCCATCCTGTGGTGATGAACTTAGTAGCCATGTGGAAGGTTGAGTGAAGAACCAGGCAGACATCTTGCCACGCTAACAAAGCCTTGTCACGAGAAAGGATGTGGCCCCACTTTAGGAGCATAACAATAAGGAAAACTGATCTAGAGCTCCCCACTCACTGTGTGGGTGTGCAGTCATCAGAAACCCCTGTCAACCTTGCAGCATTTTGAATTTTTTGACAAACATAAAGTGAACAGTAAGGAGAATTGTTAATAGCATTAAAAATAGCATAATCCTTTTAAAACTTTGAAGAGAATCAAGACAAAGACAGTAATAAATGCAGAAAAAAGTAAATTAAAAATAATTATTGAAACATAAATCTTAACAGGAAATGGCCAAAGTAAGATCAATGTTTGAGTCTTAATAATGACGATTGATAGTTTACCTTTCTCTATGAAAAGACAGAGACAAATTCAGTGAATCAGAAAGCAGATGATGTAAGATAAAATATGTAATTGGATGAGAAAACTACCTTGGGTTAATCTCTAATATGATATACCAAAATAAATTTTAGATGGATTGTACAGTAGTTTAACATACACAAAAAGTAAGGAATTACCCTGTTTCATTAATTCTAATTGTATGTTTTTACATTTTAACATCTTTAAAATAGTGATACATCTTATAATGAGTGATATGTCACAGGCTTATTCTTTAATAATAATATACAAAATAATCATGAGTCTTACAATGAAGAGATCTTGAATTTGATGAAGAATGACATATATAAAAGGCATGTGATTATTTATCTGATCTTGGAAGGGTGACTGACCTCCTAAGCAGGATGAAAAAAGAAAGAACGGAAGGGAAGGGAAGGGAAGAAAAAGATATATTGATTATTTAAAATTGTAATTTCTAAAAAGTGAGAAAAACTTAATCAACAAACAATATGGTAATTTCTCTGAAAGCATAATAGCTAGGAAAAAATTGTATAAAGTAATACTCTAGTAAATAAAAAACACTGTATCATAAATAATACTAACAAACAAAAAATTTGGAAAAAGTTTCATATAGAAGTGACATGCTTTATGCTACTGTCCATAATTTACTTTTTGCATTTTCATATAATTTTATTCTTATGGAAAGTTGGAAGACTAATATAAAGAATTCCAATTCCAGAGTACCTTTCCCATAGATTTCAGATTTCACAAATGTTAACATTTTATCAAATTTGCTTTAGCCTTATCTTTCTATAGATACATAGGTATATACGCGTATTACACATACACATACCCTTTGAAAATAAGTTGCAGATTTGAAACCCTTAAACCCACAAATATCTCAGTGTGTATTTCCTAAAATCAAGAATGTTCTCTGATATAATCAGGACTATAGGCCTGGTCTAAAAGATAGTTTTTAAACCTGAAAACATAAGCAGCAGAGCCAAAGTTTGGAAATTCACAGGCTTTCAGTTTCTTTGCAAATATTCTTATTTTTTCCCTTTAGCTCTTGATGAAGTAATCACAATGACCATTCATTCTATGTATTTGTCAACCGAGCTGTACTTGAGGGAAATGTGTGCGTGTTTTCTAAAGCCCTTCTTCCCAGATCCAGCCCCAGATGCTTTGAAAAGCACACTGACTCTGTGCCAAGCAGCTGCCGGCCTGCAGATCCCCCTCCTTCCTTTGCTGTGACCTTTTCCTCCCCCTGCGTGGCTCACAGGCTCACTCTCTGCTGCTCCTCACCCCCACCTTCCCCTGGCCCTGGCCCTCACCGCCCTGTGCCCCATTACTGATTCTGCATCACTCCCACTGATCTTTGAGGCACTTAAATGCAGAGGCTGTGTTTTCTCTATATTTATGTATCCTGTGCTTCTCTGCTGCAATAGAATTATTCCTGGCAGAATAAACCTGTGTAATGGGTGTGATTGAATCATGGCAAGAGTAAATGTGGAGTGGAAAGCAGAGATCCCACAGATGCCTGATTATCCTAAATTCAGTGAATAAATGAAAGTGGGAATGAATGTATAAATTAGTGAGTATACCAGGGAGAAGAAAGTATTATTATTTAGGTTTAAAAATTTGGCAAAGGGAGTCAGAATAATGTAGTAATTCTAATCTCAAGCTTTAGATTAGTGTTCATGGGAACTTACTAAATTTGCTTAAACTCTCTCAGCCTCAAGTATAAAAATGAAGGTAATGCCCATGCTTCCATCATAGGAATATTGTGTGTCAAGGCAGACAGAACCCAAAGATTCCTCAGAGCAGAATCTAACAAATATTTAAATATACAACATGATTATTTTATCATTTTATTTAATTTTCGATGATCTACAAATTGCTTTCTTAGTTCATTCTGAGAGACACACATTTCTCATTACTCTGATCAAGGGTTAGGTTAAGAGTTAAAAATGAAGAAATTGTTAAAAGATGAGGCTGTCCTACTGAACTCAGGAAAACTTAACTTCTCTGTTAGGTTTGTCTAGGTTAATATTTATCCATCAAAATATTTTTATAGCCTCTAATCCTCTCCTCATTCTGTGCAAATGCATTCAGTGTGAGGTGGGGAAGTGACTGGAGGGGTTCTTTGTGCTGAAGATGTAAAAAGCAGTTCACAACATATGCTAGAGATGAGTGGATACATTGTTAAACTCTGCTGATTGGAAAGGCACCCACATCTCAGGGAAAAAGGAAACATTAAGCAATGTCACTGCAGCACCATTTAGGTCTTCTCCTTGTTGTCACCTCTACATCTTCAAATCACTGGACATGTGATGGGGAGTGACAGCCTCCGCAGAACACATAGTCTCATCTTCAATGCTTCCTGATTCCCACCTGCTTGAATGGGAGCCATCTAATTAATTCCATCCCTCCCATATGGCATCATACTTGCCAAGGAGCAGTTTCATGATGTAGATTTTCTAATGCCCATTCAAATATCCCATAGAAACCCTGACATAACTTATGAATCAGATATTCATGCATAAAGATTCCCCGATACAATTAAGGATGCTGAAGCTGCTGCTTTTGGTTCAGAGATGCAAACAAAGATTTGATAAATAAGAAACAATTATTTAGGAGAAAAAGATCAAGCACCAGGTTTGAATTTTAAGGTCGGTATCTAGAGATAGGTTTTAGGTGTTCAGTGGTAGACTATGACACTTGGGACAGATAATCAGATTTTTATGTAGTCTCGGGATGCACACCCTGATCTCAAAGTTTCTCACCCAGTCACAAAGAACCTTAAGAGTAACTTACTAAATGCTTCTCTCCACCTGAAGTGCTGTTACTGCACATCCCTAAAGGCCTCTTCTCAGCTAACAGAGCTCCATAATAGCATTTAAAAACTTGAACAAAAGCTTTTACTTGATTACCATAAAACAGATGAAAATGGAAACTAAAACTCTTCAAAGACATATATCCACTATTAGTAGCACCATTATAATACCTGTATAAAACGGAGCTCCACTTAATTCAACTCAAGAGCTTTCTAACCTCTTGGAGTCTCTACACACAGTATTCATTCTGCCTGGAACACTTCATATTCCATGGCCATGACGAGTTTGCTAATTCTCGTCCATCCATTACATCTCAGTTTAGGTAATTTTATACCTCTATAGGAAAGCTTACTTGATTTTTAAAAAGCAAGTTAGATTCTACTTCTTTGATCATCTTCTACTTTTCTCTGTATCACACTATGTTTTAAACTCCAATTCTTTTTTTATTATTAAAGAAGTATGGATTTATGGAAAAATCTTGCATAAAATATAGTGTCCCCATATACCACACTATTATTGACAACTTGCATTGGTGTGGTACATTTGTTACAATTGTAAAGCATTTTTTCATAATTGTACTGGTAACTATAGTCCATGGTTTACATTAGGGTTTGCTGTTTGTATCATACAGTCCCATGCCATGGTTGTTTTTTTAATTTATTCAAGTAAAATATATACAGCCTAGAATTTTCCCTTTGACCACATTAAAATATGTAATTCAGTGCTGTTAATTACATTCACAATGCTGTGCTACCATTACCACCATCTATTAACAAAACTTTTCCATTTTCCCAAATAGGAAGTCTGACCATTTTGAGCATTAACTTCCTATTCCCTACCCCCACCCCATCTGCTGGTAAGCTCTATTCTAGATTCTGACTCTATGAGTTTGCATATTCTTATTATATAACATCAGTGAGATCGTACAATATTTGCCTTTTTGTGTCTGGTTTATTTCATGCAACATGATGTCTCCAAGGTTCATCCGGTTGTACCATGTATCAGAATTCCATTCCTTTTTGAGGCTGAATATTATTCCATTATAAGTATATACCACATTTTGTTTATCTATTCATCAGCTGATGGACACTTGTGTTGCTTCCATCTTTTGGCATTTGTGAATAATGCCACTATGAGCATCGGAGTGCACAAACATGTTCAAATCCTTGCTTTCAATTCTTTGGGGTATATACCTGGAAGTAGGATTGCTGGGTCATATGGTTGTTCTATACTTAGCTTTCTGAGGAACTGCCATACTATCTTCCACAGTGGCTGTACCGTTTTCCATTCCCAGCAACAATGATTTCAGTGTTCCTATTCTCCACGTCCTCTCCAACACTTACAATTTTCTGTGTTTTATTTTTAACAGTAGCCATTTAATGGGTGTGACAGGATAGCTTCTTGTGGTTTTAATTGGCATTTGCCTAATGGCTAATAATGTTGAGCATCTTTTCATGTGCTTTTGTTCATTTCTATGTTTTCTATGAAGAAATGCTTCCATATGTCTTTTGCCCATTTTTTTGTTGGATTGTCTTTTTGCAGTTGAGTGGTACAATTTCTTTATATATTCTGGATATTAAATCCTTATAAGATATACAGTTTTTATATCCCTCTCTGGCATCAGAAAGTTACACCAGGGTGTGGACCCCATTGTTACCTGCCATGAGAGTGGGGGATGGGCAACTGTAACCAACATGCGGAGAGAGCCGTTCACGGGTATTTACCACAAGTTACCAGCTCTTCTTCCTGCTCTTCCCTGGAGGTTGCACAGTGTTCTAGCAGATCCTGGAGTTTTGAAATAGTTGATTTAGTTAGTTTCTGCCTTTATTAATAGGTGTGCTGGGAGAGGTCCTGATTCCTGGAGCTTTCTACTCTGCCATTGACCTGCAATTCCCTCATCCACTTATTTTTATTATCTGTGACTAATCTGGAAGCTCCTACAGGGCAGGGCTCTTGTGTTGGTCACTGGTATAGTCTCAAGTCAAGGGGCATGCCTGTCAAATAATTTTTTCAATAAATATTTGTTGACTGGTTGACTGAGTGAATGTCTGTAAATACTTTTAGAGAATTTGCTTTGTACTAAGTAGTCTATTGAATACCAAGATGAGATACCTCTATTGAGTCTCTATGAGACAGACCGTGAATGGCAATTGGCATGTCAGTTTCAGGTGGCCTAATAATTAACTAAAATTGGCCTATCACTTCATCAAAACATTACTATATCCTTGAAATTTTCTGAAATTTATGTGTATAGGCACAAATGTATTTAGAGTAGTCTCTTCATCTAAAAATATCTTATGTATTTGGCAATTTATACCTTTTAGTGGTTATTTCTATTGAAAATATAATAAAATGCCACTCTACATGTTAATTAATCTTCAGAATTATATAATTAAGGTGGGAGCAATTAATAAACTGGTGAGGAATAGAAATCTTCTAAAATAGATTATGGTGATTGTTGCACAACTCTATGAATCTAATAAAAAAGCATCAAATTGTACACTTAAATGGATGAATTGCATGATATATCAGTTACATTTTCATAAATCTGTAAAAAATTAAAAAAAGCAAATGGTACATCAGCTACTCCAAGGTATTTTCAGAAGAGTAAAAGGAAGTGGAAAATAAATAAGAAAAAATGGTAATGAGACCTAGTTAATGAAATTGGCAGAATTTTATCATCTATCTCAGTTACCATATTAAGAGATGGCATAATCTGTAAAAGATGTAATAAATCTAATTGAATCTAATAAATCTCTTTGTTTCTCAATGAACAGATTCCCAAATGAGATGTTTTCTATATTCCAATTTTAATTATTTTTCCATGTAGAGTTAGACATATTTATTTATTATTTTTGAGAAAAAAATCATTTACTTAATATCACAATTCATTTTATATTAATAAATGCATATTTTATATACCAGTATTAAAATTCAAAAAGGTATATTTTGAAATCCAAATCATATGTTTTAAATTATGGAATCTTAAACTTTGGCTTCTTGAGAGTAAAAAAAAAAAATAGATCTGAGTGATTATTTGAATACATACTGTTTAAATGTATAGTACAGAAAAATATTATTCAGTATCACAGAAGTCCTACTTTGTATTTATGTTACAGCAAGTCACTCCCTTATAATGCCTAATAAAATTATGAAATATGATTAAAATGGTAAGGATAATTCTCTTAAGCCATACTTCTAACTACCAATTTGAAATTAATACAATTTTCAAAGGAAAAAATATTTTAACAACCACACATGAGGAAATTAGCATACTTTATGCATTTTATTCTCAAGTAAAAAATCTATTTTGACTTTTCTGTACTTGTAATCCTCAACAACTCTGTAGAACCAAACTAATGTAAAGTAGTCTGTAAAAATTAACTTAAAGGTAATTAAATTTGCAATAATGAAATTCTCTGGAGTTTTACGAATTTAAAGTGAATGATCATTTCATGTGATATGCTATATTAATTACGTTTATTTGGTTGCTTATTATATTTCAAAAATTATGACTTTACTATAAACCTGCAAGGTGAAAACAAAACAAAATTCATCTTTTATTTCTTGAAAGAGTGAAATTAAACAGTCAAGACTAAAATGAACCATATTAGAATACATATCAATGTTCTAATTTTCCTATCTTCTAACAAAATTCAGTACATCCTTTTATTATTTGCTAGATAAATTTATTAGTTTTATTTAAGTTGCTAGCATGATGTTGTGAAGACAGAAGATGGGTTTTCTGCAATTTTTCAATGATGGGAAAGACGGTCATGCTTTTTGTCTGTGACTTAGTTTCCTTGAATAATAAATCAATAATGTTTCTTCAATATGCTTTTTTATGGTTACCTGTAACTTGAAGATAATTTGAATTTCATTTAAATCACTGACCATGATTTTGAGAACAAGACTAAGGGAGACGTTGTTGGAGAAAGAAGTTGCATGCTTGCTGCCATTTAAAAATTATGTAAATATTAAGGTCATTACCTATAAACTTACTCTTTATTTGTCCTTTGTCCCCTATTTCAGTAGAAGGGGAATAATGTTCCTTATCTCACAAACTGTTTTTGGTTTCATAATATCTTGCACATATCAAAATATTTTGGAATTAACCCCTTTATCACACTGTTTTGAAATTACTGCATGCTCATCTATCTTCTCCTCTAAATTGGTAGCAGTAACTGTTGCTTTTTCACTATTAGATACCAATTACTTAGCACAATTAAAGAATAAGTGGTGAAGATATTCATCATCTTTGGCATACTGTTAACTAAATATTGAAAACATCCTAGAATTTCTGAAATAATCTTGGTTTTGTTCTTGAGTAACTTGATCTTGTTCTATGATTTTTACTTATCTTTAATATATAGTTATTTCATAAGTCCTTATTTAGCTTGAGACATCATTTTCTTAGTTACTTATAATATTTTGAGCTGTCTACATAGTTAGGTCAAATCATTGGTAGTTTGGAGCAAAATTGTTTTAAATATATCTGACTGTGTGTACATAAAACATACAGGTATAACAGGTATGAATTCCTCTTGATAAATCTTTATCAAAACTTTAACCCTGATTTTGCAAGAAAACATTAATTTTCATGTTCTTAGGATCTTTGACAGTTCATGACTTTCAGACTTCCTTTTTCTTTCTAATAATTATAATACATGATAGGTTTAATTATCTACATTTTATCAATGTGGATACTAAAAGTTCCCGGAGATGGTGATGAGCCGTAAAATCATGGAACTAGCTAGTAACAGAACTTGCCAAATCTGCATGGCAAGGCACTGATTCTGTGCTCTTCATCGTTATCCTATACTACATATATTTTAAAAAAGTCATTAAATACATAATCACATTTATGCATATGTCCAGCTTCTTTCAGGCAATGCTTATAATCTCTAGAAATTAAAATGTAATTAAAGTAGATGGTATCGTGTATCCTTTAGTTAAAATCTTGTTCATCTTTATTGAGATTGATTTTTTTTCCTGCCTTGGAAATTTCAACTGAGCGAATAGAGCATAATATGGAAAGCTAAATAGAAATTTTTTGATTAATTTGATATATCTGAACAGGAAATTAATTTCCAATTAATTTTTACATCCTTTCTCAGCCACTTGAGATAGATGGGTTTCTTTCTATCCAGGGCTTCATTTAGCATTAGTGACTAATATTTCTGAATGAAAAATCAGTGGCTGTGGATTGTCTGACAAACAAATATTCTTTCCATTTCCAGGTTGAGAGTTAAAGGCAGCATCCTGTCACAAAATAGTGGAATTTGCAAGGCATCCTGATACTTTATGTGTACATGTGAAGAGAATACTGTGCTGGTTTGTATATAATATGTCCCTCAGAAAAACGCCATGTTCCTTGGTGCAATCTTGTGCGGGCAGATATATTAGTGTGGATTGGGTTGGAACCCTATTGGTTCAGTGTTTCCATGGAGACGTGACCCACCAAACTGTTGGTGATAGCTCTGACTGGATAATTTCCATGGAGGTGCGGCCATACCCATTAGTTTACTAGAGCCTTATATAAGCTCAGACATAAGGAGCTCACTGCTGTAGCTGAGACAGACATTTTGAAGACTGCCATTGGAAGCTGATGCAGACATTTTGGAGAACACCATTTTGAAATGCAACCTGAGAGCAAGCAGACGCCAACCACATGCCTTCCCAGCTAACAGAGGTGTTCCGGACGCCATTGGCCATCCTCCAGTGAAGGTGTCCAATTGTCGATGAGTTACCTTGGACACTTTATGGCCTTAAGACTGTAACTGTGCAACCAAATAAACTTCCTTTTATAAAAGCCAATCCATTTCTGGTGTTTTGCATTCCAGCAGCGTTAGCAAACCGGAACAAATACTATAAACAGAAACTTTCTGGAAAATTCGGAAGTATGTTTTTCTTACTGATGAGAAAGTAAAGTATAGTTTTCAATCACAGAATGGGATCATAATGTAAGCCCTCTAATACTCATGTTTTCTATTAAATATGATCCAGAAAGCAGATAGTATCATCCTGTAATTTGAGATTAAATAAAATTGTCCCAGGCCCTCTCTGCCTTATTCTCTTTGAAGTTCATCATTGTTCCAAAATTCCTGCAAATAGATCTTACATTGCTATTATTTCTTCTGGATCAGAGTTTCTGCTGACATTGAATTTATTTTGTCTAGTGGAGCATAAATCAGCCTCTTCATTACCAAGGATCGACTACTCTCAGAAGTGATTTAACTGATCTTTTTCTTCTCATTTCCTAATTAAAGCATTTTCCTTCCATCTTTATGTAAAATTTGTCACTGTCACAACTGTAACCATAATCCTCTTTCATTCTTCCATGTTTTTTGTAAGTGCACCCTTTCTATATAATTTTTGAGTGCCTGATATAAGAGAATGATAGAATCTAAGCTTCTCTGCTTGAAAGGGCAGGGATGGCAAGGGCTGCTGTCTTCCAACTTCTTAGGGCTTTCTTGGCTGATAGCTGGAAAATGTGCTTACCCTTGCTGAGTTTAGAAGCCTACTCTTTGTACTTAGTTCCCAGAAGGACATTAACCAGACAATCTCAGTTCTGCTTACAGGAATAAGATAATAGAATAGAGTCAAGAACACCCTGTGGCCCAGTGAATCAGTGACTTCCTCCTCAAAAGACAAAAGTCTGACATTCCTGAGCAGTCAGCTAAGAAGAGAGTCATGAAGACCCTGCATGTAGAAGTTTGCACATCAATATCCAAATCTAATCACTGAAGCTGGAATAAGACATGCCTGAGACAACACAGGATTGAGAAATTTGCCCTTACATTCCTTGCAAATCCAACATCATCACTGACCTGACCTGACAAGAATGCATCATGCAACCACCATAAATTTTTGACTCCTACCCTCTTTCCCTTTACCTATAAAATCCCTAACTCACACCCCCACTTTGAACTGGTTTGGGGAAGATTCCTCCAGTTCCTTCCCGTGCACTTGCAATAAATCACCTTCACGCTGGGAGACCTGTTTCTCTTTGTAGAAGAGAAGGGTAGGGTGGGCCTTCTATTGGATAGAGCTGGGCTTGTGACATCAAACCTATCCTATGCTCACCTTTGGAATCCAGAGAAACCTTCACAGTCGTGAGGCCCCAAGAATTCCACATAGCTCTTTGATACTTGTCTTCATGAAATCATAGTAACTCCTGTAAACCTTTTCGTAGATGATTATTTGTTGTTTTGAGTTTTTAAACCATTGAATTACATACAGTTCACTATTGTAACCAGAGTGGTTTAATAAAATAAACATTTGTTTCTTGTTCGTTGAACTCCCATCTAGGGGAAATACTATTGCTTAAGTATTGTAAAGGCCTCTTTGGGGACCTGGCTGGGGCGGGGGTGGGGGAGTAGGGGATCCTCTGAGTAGTCCCTGACTTTACCTTTTTCAGCTGCCTTGGGAGGCCCTGGCTGGTCAGCTCTCCCCGCTGCTCTAGTTTGAAGTGGTCAGTGATTCTGTCAAGCGCTCTAAAGCTGTCACAGCTGTAGGCCATCAGGCTGTTTTAAAACTTGAATAAGCAAATAATTTTTAGTCCAGGCTCCTGCTGTGTTTAATCCCAGACAGACAAGTGAGTCAATAAACACAATCAAGACATAATCACATCCCTGATTTTACTCCTTTATTTATTTACCTCAGTGTGTCATGTTCTGTTTTCCTCTCTCTCCTTTTCTTTTTTCCTTTGGTCTCTCAACTCAATGGAGACTACCAACAGCAGGTAGCCTTTTCAAACCTGCAAAGCCATGAATTCTGAACTCTCTTCCCTTTCATTCCAGCTGGGAGGCCTGCTATTTTTCTCCTAAGCTCACAACTTTCAACTATTATTTTGCCAAATGCAGATCCAAACGTTTTGCTTAGTATAACATGAATCTCCAGTCATTCAGCCTGCTGTATCTGCATTCTGGTGCCTGCCACCCTACCAATCAACCATTGTCATGTATTTTATGAATTTTTGTAAATAACATTGCTTAATGTAACTTACTAATTCTAGAAACCACAATCTTGACTTCAAAAATCAGCAAGGGTACAACTAGTGGAGGTGTCTCTGTAACAAAAGTTGCCCTAATTCAGGGATTATACAAAAAAAAAAAAAAAAAAAAAAAGGAATCTGCTAAGAGTAATCACATTTACATTATAAAAATAAAATAATATCATCATTACAATAATAATACTTGCCATTTGGGGGCAAGCTATAGGCCAATTACTATGTTTAGTACTTAAAGTACAATTTCTTACATTGCCTAACTAATTAATTTAAATAATTATTAAATTGTATTTTATAAATTTACATGGACTAGCATTAGCCTCATTTTATCATTAGAGAACATAAATCTTAGAATAAAGACATTTGTTCAGGATGACGTACTGTTGATTTTCTTGTTCTTTGTTCATGATTTTTCCATTGAACAATGTTACTTCTCTTCAATTTACAATGCCAAGTCATATTATAAACTTCATTTGAATTTAGTGTGGGCAGAATGCTGAGATGATCCCCAGACCCTCATCTTTGTAGAATACCCTCTCCTTTGAATGTAGGTAGAATCTGTGGATATGATGAGCTGTCACTCCCTGTTATATGAAGGAATGGAGATTATCCTGGAAGTACCTGATCTAATCCGGAGAGCCCTTTAAAAGGAGTTCTCCCTGGCTAGTTGCAAAACAGGTACTCACAGAGGCATCCTCTGGCTGGCCTGGAAGAAAGCAAACATCTATGCTGTGAGTTGTCTATGGGGCCAAATGGTGAGGAGCCATGGGCAGCCTCAAGGAGCAGAGAACAATCCCCGGCCTTGAGCTCACAGGAAAATGGGGACCTCAGTCCTAAACCCACAAAGACTGAATTCTGCCAAATAAAAGTGAGTTTGGAAAAAGATCTTGAGTCACAGACAGGAACTGCTGCCCTGGATGATACTTTTTTCAGCCAGGTGAGACTATTATGAACAGGGCCTCCAGTCACCCTATGCACAGATTTCTGACCTACAGAAACTGTGAGATAATTTTTAAACTGCCTAATTTGTCACTCAACAGTAGAAAACTAATACAAAAATCCTACTTTATCAAGTGATTGTTGTTCTTTTTTGGCTGCATCCTTCTATAATATAAAATTATGTTATCCAATATTGGTTTAAATCTAATTGCCATAAATTTGGCTGGTTCAGGTAATAACTTATTTATTTTAAAAGTGTCTTTTTTCTTCATTAGTTAAGAGGTAGGTATATGAC
This sequence comes from Choloepus didactylus, assembly GCF_015220235.1. Classification (NCBI taxonomy): domain Eukaryota; kingdom Metazoa; phylum Chordata; class Mammalia; order Pilosa; family Megalonychidae; genus Choloepus; species Choloepus didactylus. The sequence continues at coordinate 665,010 of NW_023637573.1, forward strand.
TCTATTTCTTCACAATTTTCCCTGTATTACATTATGAGGGTTTTGTTTCTGGGTTTGTTTGCTTGTTCGTTTTCCTTTTGGCTGCTCAATTTTAATTAGGTCTGTCAGGAAGTAAAAATGCTACCATTTGGAAGAGGATCTAGCAGTTCATAATCATTGAGTGGAAAAGCTGAATAATTCTAAAATTATGCCAGACATGAAATATCATGTATCTCACTTTCAATTTTGTCTTCTCTCTGCCTTGTCCATATTTTACACAATAAATTATATAAAAGCTTCACCCCTTCCCAAGTCCATTTTGAATATATTTAATCCTTATGTAAATAATTGAAGATTAAACCCAAGCCTGGAGAATAAAAAATAATAAAATTTATCCTCCAACCACAATGAAGCTACTACAATTTGCATTACAACAAATCATCAAATCGTTCCATGGTTTAAAACAATTGAATATTTTCATATTGTTGTGTTTGAACAAAACTTCCAATTAATCAGACTAACACATTGATTTTGCAAATACTTCTTCTAACACCTGGAGATGTAGAAGGTATTAAAGTTAAATAAGGTAGATATCTAATGAAGGCAATGTTCTCTGGAGCTTTTTTTTTTTCCCCTGAAACATTATTTTCAGAAACAAGTGAGAAAAAAGTTTTGGAAACTCATGGAAGTGGTCTGATGTTCATTTACTCACTTGATATTCATTGTACATGTTGCATGACCCAGGACATATACCAGAGACAGAAGGTTAAAAGTTCAACATGGTTCCCTGAGCTCACAAACAATCAGGGAAGCCAGTCAAGCAAACACATCTCATGATGCAATAACTGAGAGCTTTTAAAAATACGATTTGTTAATTTTTATTTCTTTACAAAGACCTTTTACATGCTCTTAGGGTTTGCTCTCTCTTCTGGGAAAAGAGTTAAGATTCACAAGAGATAAAACAGATACACACTTGCAATATCCACCATTAAACTTAGGAAACTTGATTCCAGCATCCAGGGGGTGGTTGGCCTAGCTCTGTGCTTCTGAGGGTCCATTAGCCAGGAATGCTAACACTTCTGGGCTGTTGCTAATACAGATAAATGGCTTCTGTGATACATAAGTTTGTGAAGCTGCATAAAGGCAGTTAAACGGCGTCTTTCACCCCCATCTCTCAGTACGTTTAATACGCTAAGGTGATAAGTCTCTAGGAAAAACAGTGTGCAGAATTTCCCAAACATAATTGACAATGCAACCCTGTGTCATGGAGCATGTCTCCTGGGTCTAAAGTCAGACAATGCATTTTGGGAATATCTCAATGTGTCAGTTTCTGTGGCTCCACATCTGACAGGCAGGATCCAGAGACATTTGGGCATTCCACGTGCTCTCCGCAAACTTTCTAAAATGTCTCTTCATGGCTTAATTCATTAATCAAAGTCAATTAGCAAACAGTGATAAAACATTATCTTAATTTCATGAGGGGACGCATAGTTGCTTTCTGAGAAATAAAAATAGTTAACTATTTTTTAGAAAGACATGGAATGGAATTATTGTGATATTTCTAGCCTGCAAACAGACCTCATTTTATCATTAACAATTATTTAACTCCTCCATGTAAAACTGGTGATGCTTATATTTACCAATCAGGTTTGGAGGAACAGTAAGTGAGAAATGCAGTGTCGGCATACCTAACACATTATCAAAGACATGATGTTCATCATGAAATGGCTTTTTCCTTCTTTTTTGTTCCCTCATAACTGATTTCCCAGCTCTTTGGTCTAAGCATACAAAATACAGTCAACAAGACTGTTAGCAACAGATTGTACACTTTGGATGATTGTATGGTTTGCAAATATATCTCAATAAAATTGCATTTAAAAAAATAAGAAGAAATATCATCAACAAGGATGACAGAACATCATCAGGAAGTGGTTTAGAGCAGATGAGGCATGCTTTCCCCATATGAGGGAACATGGATTCAAAACTATTTGGTGAGTGGGTTCAATATACCATTAACAGATTACAAAGTAAGGGTTCAAATAAAGCATCAGTTTTTTAAAAATTTGTAGCCTAAAAGGAAAACTCTACATGAATTTTAAAAAAAACTGAGCGATTACATATTTCACATTAAAATTCCATTTTTTGATGTTGACAAGTGAATTGACAAACATTAATGATTGTGCTTGAGGGAAATTCCCTATTTCTGAGTCAACAGTGCTACCTGTTAATATATCGGTGAAGCCTTTTCTTCCCTGCTCAGGCCGTGCCAAATTTTGGAGTGACTTTCATCTGTGTGCTGGTGCTGAAAGCAGCGTCTGCAGTGGGGATGGCGGAAGGCCAGTGGCAGCAAAGGTGAGTGACCTCAATCGCTCTGAATGTGCCTCAACTGATGGGGAAAAAATTGTATTAACCAGTCACTTATGGTCCATGTCACATGCTGCTTCCTGCTTAGTTCATGAGGAAAGTGACTTGTGTAGTAAAGAATTTTCAAACCTAGTTGCAACAAATTAGCCCGTTGATAACTCTTTATATTTGAAAAATTGCTCAACAGCCCAGAACTTCCCTCTCTCTCTCTCTCTCTCTCTCTCTCTCTCTCTCCCCCACACACACACACACACACACACAGAGATTCCCTTAACTATTCCCTTAACACCTGTTAGGATAGAAGTTATTTGTTTAAAATAAAAGTGAATGTTCTTATGATTGAATGAACACCTGAGCATACACATTTTAAAGAAGCATTAGTAAAATTCTTTATCTCTTTAATTACTCATCACTTCACTGTGAGTTTACTGGATGAGCAGGGATTCTCTCCATTCTGGTTATTTGCTTACATCAAGGTTCACTATTTTCACTGGGAAGTTCTATGGGTTTTGACAAATCAATAATCTCATGTATCCTTAATTACAGTATTCTATAACATAGACCTACTACCCTAAAAAAAATCCCCTCTACTTCACCTATTCAAACTTCTCCCCATGTTCAAATTCTCTCAATCACTAATTTTTACTGTATCTATAGTTTTGCCTTTTACAGAATGTCATAAAATTTGAATCATTTTTTCCCATTATGTGGTTTGATTTTTCATTTCCTTAACAGTGTCTTTCTCAGAGCAGAAGCCTTTTATTTTAGTGAATTTCAACTTAATTTTTTTTCTTTAATGGACAGTGCTAAACCAAACTCCTGTTACCGTCTATAAGTTTTGAAGTTTTGAATTTGACCTTTTCATCTATTGTCTATTTTTGTGACTACATCTATGTTATTTGTGTGACGTTTGTCATATTTTTATCTAGATTTTAATTTTGCACATGAATGCCCAATTGTTCCCGCACCATTTGTTGAAAAGACTTTCTTTATTGAATTGCCTTTGTTTCCTTGACAAAAATCAGTTGGCTCTGTTCATGTGGATCTGTTTTTTTTTTTTTTTTAATTCATTTTATTGAGATATAGTCACATACAATTCAGTCATACAGAACAAACCGTACATTCGATTGTTCACAGTACCATTACATAGTTGTGCATTCATCACCAAAATCAATCCCTGACACTTTCATTACCACACACACAAAAATAGCAAGAATAATAATTAAAGTGAAAAAGAGCAGTTAAAGTAAAAAAGAACACTGGGTGCCTTTGTTTGTTTGTTTCTTTGTTTGTTTCCTTCCCCCATTTTTCTACTCATCCATCCATAAACTAGACAAGGGGGAGTGTGACCTTATGGCTTTTCCAGTCCCACTGTCCCCCCTCATAACCTACATTTTTATACAATTGTCTTCAAGACTCATGGGCTCTGGGTTGTAGTTTGGTAGTTTCAGGTATCTACTGCCAGCTACCCCAATTCATTAGAACCTAAAAAGGGTTGTCTATATTGTGAGTAAGAGTGCCCACCAGAGTGACCTCTCAGCTCCTTTTGGAATCTCTCTGCCACTGAAGCTTATTTCCTTTCATTTCCCCCTTTTGGTCAAGAAGATGTTCTCCATCCCACAATGCTGGGTCTACATTCCTCCCCGGGAGTCATATTCCACATTGCCAGGGAGATTCACTCCCCTGGGTGTCTGATCCCATGTAGGGGAGAGGGCAGTGATTTCACCTGTCAAGTTGTCTTAGCTAGAGAGAAAGGGCCACATCTGAGCAACAAAGAGGCATTCGGGAGGAGGCTGTTAGGCACAATTATAGGGAGGCCTAGCCTCTCCTTTGCAGCAACAGTCTTCCCAAGGGCAAGTCCTGTGGTAGAGGGCTCAACCCATCAAACCACCAGTCCCCTATGTCTGTGAGCATATTAGCAACCATCGAGGTGGGGCAGGCTAATACCCCTGCATTCTCCACCAGCTCCTCAAGGGGGCTCTGCATATTTTTTTTTTTGTTTCTTGATTTTTTAATTAACTGTTTTTTTTTTTAATCAACTGTATACAAAATTTTAAAAATTTAAAAAATACAATAAAAGAACATTTCAAAGAGACCATAACAAGGGAGCAAGAAAAAGACAACTAACCTAAGATAACTACTTTACTTCCAGCTTGTTCCTACTCTACCCCAAGAAAGTAACCTAATATAGCAACATTTCTGTGAACTTGTTCCTACCATACCCATCAGAAATTAACAGACCATAGTCATTCCTGGACATTTGCAGAATGTTAAATTTACCCATGATAGCTTATCTATTCTTGGATTATCGTTCTCCCTTCCTTAATTGCTCTCTATCGCTAGTTCCCCTACATTCTACATTATAAACCATTTGTTTTACATTTTTCAAAGTTCACATTAGTGCTAGCACATAATATTTCTCTTTTTGTGCCTGGCTTATTTCGCTCAGCATTATGTCTTCAAGGTTCATCCATGTTGTCATATGTTTCACGACATCGTTCCTTCTTACTGCTGTGTAGTATTCCATCGTGTGTATATACCACATTTTATTTATCCACTCATCTGTTGAAGGACATTTGGGTTGTTTCCATCTTTTGGCAATTGTGAATAATGCTGCTATGAACATTGGCATGCAGATATCTGTTCATGTCTCCGTTTTCAGAACTTCTAAGGGGTATATACCGAGAAGTGCAATCGCTGGATCGAATGGTAACTCTATATCTAGTTTTCAAGGGAACTGCCAGACTGACTTCCAGAGTGGCTGAACCATTATACAGTCCCACCAACAATGAATAAGAGTCCCAATTTCTCCACATCCCCTCCAGCATTTGTAGTTTCCTGTTTGTTTAATGGCAGCCATTCCAGTTGGTGTGAGATGGTATCTCATTGTGGTCTTAATTTGCATCTCTCTAACAGCTAGTGAAGCTGAACATGTTTTCATGTGTTTCTTGGCCATTTGTATTTCCTCTTCAGAGAACTATCTTTTCATGTCTTTTGCCCATTTTATGGTTGGGCTGTCTGTACTATCATCATTGAGTTGTAGGATTTCTTTATATATGCAAGATATCAGTCTTTTGTCAGATACATGGTTTCCAAATTTTTTTCCCATTGAGTTGGCTGCCTCTTCACCTTTTTGACAAATTCCTTTGAGGCAAAGAAACTTCTAAGCTTGAGCAGTTCCCATTTATCTATTTTTCCTTTTGTTGCTTGTGCTTTGGGTGTAAAGTCTAGGAAGTGGCCGCCTAATACAAGGACTTGAAGATATTTCCCTACATTATCTTCTAGGAGTTTTGTGGTACTGTGTGGATCTGTTTTTGGTCTATTCTCTTCCATTGATCCATTTGTTGGTTGCTTCTTTAATACCTCGTTCCATGCTGTTTTGATTACTGTAGGTATGTCAGTCCTCCAACTTTGTCCATCCTCTTCAGTATTGTACTGGTTATTCTAGGTCTTATACCTTTCCCCATAAACCTGAGAAGCAGTTTATTGATTTCCACAAAATAACTTCATCAAATTTTTCAAAGGAGTTTATCCAAACCTCAAAGACTGGGGAATAAACTCTAAAAATCTGCCCTCCTTTCAGGCAACAACTACGAGTGCCCTCAGGTTTGTTCATTCACTTGAATGACTCATCAAACTCAGGGAAGAGCTATACTTATGATTATGATTTTATTACTGGAAAGGATACAAAATAAATGCATCCAAGTGGAGAGACACATAGGGTGAAGACAGGATGGTTGCAAACACAAAACTTCCAGTGTCCTCTGCTATTCATACCCTTTGGCACCTATGTGTGATACTACCCATGGAGTACGGCCAACCATGTAAGTTCACCTGAACTTTGGTGTCCATAGTTTTTATTAGGGTTTCTTTGTGTAGGCGTGACTCATGAATCATTGTTCCTGTGGCTGAACTCAATATCCAGCCGCACCTTTTCTCCTGGCATCAGGATGAGGTCATGTGGCCAGAGTTGCACTTCATTCAATGAACTATCAGGTGTCATCTCAGGGGACCACTATGACTAACAGACACTCCTTTCACTAGGGAAATTCTAAGTGATTAGTAGTTACCTCCCAGGATTTGGGATGAAGAACAGACTTCTCTTTGGGAAGGCCAAATTCCTTACTATACAGATTTATGTTAAAATTACACTGAATATAGAGATCACTTTGGGGAGAACTGACATCTTAATCTTGAATCTTTCAATCCATGAATGCAAGATATCTCTCCATTTGTTTAGATCTTCAATTTCTTCCATCAGAGTTTTGCAGTTTCTAATATATAAATGTATCATTAGATTTTTCTCTAGGCATTTCATATTCTATTTGATGCTGCTTTAAATGGTATTAATTTTTTGTAAATTTCAATTGCTTATTAATGATATATAGAAAAGCAATTGACTTTGTGTAGTGACTTTATATAGTGTGTGATCTTGCTATATTCACTTATCAGTTTCAGGAGTTTTGTTTTGTCACTTCTTTTGGATATCATTGCCTTGTTCCATTCTCTAATCAAATATGATTTAGCTCCAAGTATTTTGTGTTGTTCTTTATCCCGTTGAGGAAGTTCCCCTCAATTATGAGTTTGTTGAGAATTTTTAGACTGAAAGAATGTTGCATTTTCACCAGATGCTTTTTCTGCATCAATTGAGAAGATTTCTTATTCTTCCTGTTGATATGTAGAAATATTGATTGTTTTCAATGAACTGCCTGTACTTTCTAGGGATAAATTCCATTTGGTTGTGGTGTCAAATTTATTTTATACACTGTTGTATTCGATTTTCTAACATTTTGTGAGGGTTATTAAATCCATTTTCATGAGAGACATTGGTATCTACCTACCTAGCTACCTACTTTTCCTTTCTTTCCTTCTTTCTTTCTTTCCCTTCCTTCCTTTCTTTCTTTTTCTTTCCTTCTTTCTTTCTTTTTCTTTCTTTCTTTCTCTTTTCTTTCTTTTTCTTTCCTTCCTTCTTTCCTTCCTTCCTTCCTTTCTTCCTTTCTTTCTTTCATCTATCTATCTATAGATCATTGTTGCTATTTATTTGTTTTGTCTTTATCTCATTTTGGTACTATGGTTATGCTGGTCTCACATTTGAGTTAGGAAGTTTTCCCTCTATTTCTATTTTGCAGAAAAGACTGGAGAATTGATATTATCTCTTTCTTTAATGTTTGGTAGAATTTATGTATGAAAAGAACTGGGCTTATTGATTTGTATTTTGGAAAGTTGTTAATTATTGATTAAATTTCTTTAATAGGTATGGGCCCAGTCACATTTCCTATTTATCCCTTTTTCAGTTTGTTTCTTTGGAACTTTTAAGAAGTTCATTCCCTTATATCTTGCAAGCATAGATCTGGTCATAGTATTCCATTATAATCCTTTAAATGTCCGTAGGACAGTTGATGGCCCTTCTTTCATTTCTGATATCAGTCTTTTGTATTCTTTGTTTTTTCTTGTTTAACCTTTCATTGGCCATTTCAAATAAACACCTTTTGCTTTCATTGATTTTCTCTATTTTTTTTCCTGTTTTTAATTTCATTGAATTTGGCTGTCATCTTTATTGTTTCTTCCCTTCTGCTTGCATTAGGCTTAAATTGCTTAGAATGTATTCTATTTTCCCCATATTTAAACCAAAGTTATTGATGCTAGATCTTTTTAAATATATCAATTTAAAGTCACACATCTATCTACTCACTTCTTTTTCTTCATTCCACAAATTTTAGTAACTTGTATTTGCATTTTCATTTAGTATAGAATCTTTTTATAAATTTCTCATGAGACTTTCTCTTTTACCCGTGTGTTATTTAGAAGTGTGCTATTTTTCAGTTATATTTCTCTTATTGATTTCTATTTTAATTCCATTGTGGTCTGATAATATATTTTGTATACCTGTTATTTATTTAAATATATCAGGGTGTGTTTTTTTGTTCAGAATGTGGCTTACTTTGGTGAATAATCCATATGAGTTTGAGATGACTGTGTATTCTGCTAGCGTAATGTAAATTTCAGTTACATTAATTTGATTTAAAACACAGTTCAGGTTACCTGTATCCTTATTGATATTCTGCCTACTGGTCTATCAATTACTGACAGAGGGGTATTTCAGTCTCCATCATAATGCTGGATTTACCTACTTCTCCTTTCAGTTTGATTAGTTTTTGTCTAATGTATTTTTATATTCTGTTAAATCCATACACATGTAAGGTTTCTGCATTCTTGGAGATTGACCCTTTTATCATTATATAATGTTCCTTTTTATATCTGATAATTTTCCATATTTTGAAGTCCACTTTGCATGAAATTAATATAACTACTCCAGCTTTTTTTTTTGATGTTAGCATGGTATATGTTTCTCCATACTGTTACTCTTAACACATTTTTTTCTTCATATTTAAAGAGGATTTCTTGTAGACAACAAATAATTAGGTCTAGACTTTTATTTTTCATTCTGACATCATCTATATTTTAATTGGTATATATAGAGCATTCACATTTAAAGTGATTATTGGTATAATTGAATTAATATCTACCATGTTTGTTAAGCTTTTCTATTCATTGCCCCTTGTATTTTGGAGCTTCCTTTAACTTCCCCACTTTTGCTGCCTTCTCTTGTCTTAATTGAGAATTTTATATGATTCCTTTTTATCTCTCCTCTTAGCATAGCACTATGCTTATTATTATAGACTGTTTTAGGGGATTCTCTGGTGTTTGCAATACACATTTACTGCTAATCGAAACATACTTTCAAAGAACACTACATGGCTTCAGGGGTAGTGAAGGTGTCCTATAACTGTATATACGTTATGATCTAATTCCTCCCAGCCAGTCCTTCTAATATTGCTTATCCTCATGGTGCAATCATCTGATAGACTGTTACAATCATTACTTTAAAAATCAATTATCAGATAAATTAATGAAATGAATAAAATATTTTATTGTAGCTCCATTTATTCATTCTATGACACTCTCTCTCCCTTTCTTTATGTAGATCCATTTTCTGACCTACATCATTTTCCTTCTTCCTGAAGAACATTTTCTAACACTTTATGCAAAGAGGGTAAAAGAGACAATTTTCCTTAGGTATTTTTTAAAATTTTTTGCCTGAGAAAGACTTTATTTCCCTTTATATTTAAAGGATAATTTCACTAGATAGAGAATTCTGGGTTGGTGTTTTATTTCTTTGAAAAGTTTAAATATTTCACTCCATTTTCCTTTCTTTCTTTTTTCTTTTTTGCATGCTTTCTGATGAGAAGTACAGGGTAATTCTTAATTTAATTCCCCTCCACCTCTATATCTTTCAAGAGTGTCTTTGGTTTTCTGCAGTTTGAATATGATATACCCACATGTAGATGTTTTGGCATTTATCCTGATTAGCATTCTCCGAGTTTTCCAGATCTGTGGTTTGGTGATTATCATTAATTTTGCAAAATTATCTGCCATTGTTATTTCAAATATTTCTTCTGTTTCTTGATTTCTTTCGTTTCCTTCTAATATTCTCCTTACACGTATGCTACACATTTTAATGGCCCCACAGTTCTTGGACAGTCTGTTTTTTTTTTTTTTCTCAATCTTCCTTCTCTTTGCATTTTGGCTTAAGATGTTTCTTTTGATCTATTGCCAGTCTCATCATTTTTTTCCCTCGTGTTCAGTTTGCTGATGAATCCATCAAAGGCATTCTTTATCTCTGTTTTTTATTTATAGCATTACCCTTTGATTCTTTCTTAGAGTTTCCATTTCTCTGCTTACAATACATCTTTTCTTGCATGTTATCTACTTTTTATATTAGAACCATTAGCATTTTTAATCATAGTTATTTTAAATTCTCTCTCTGATATTCCCAACATCTGTATCATAGCTGTGTCATGTTCTGCTGCCTGCCATTTAGTATGACTTGTGATTTCTGCTTAATCCTGGATTTTTGTTTTATCCCTGTATGGGGTAAAAGTAAGTGAGGTAAATAAGCCATCCATTCTGATAGACTAAGAAAAGTCATTGATTTTCAGTTTGTTCAGCAATATTTTTGTTGTTTCTTGTTGCCATGATGGGAGAGAAAACTTCCAATCATGTACATGCCTGAGCTGAAATTGGATCTCGGCTATTTGTGTGATCTTTTAATATTCTGAGTATCTATAGTGGTGTCTCTTTCTCATTTATATTTCCAATCAGTGATTCCTCTCCTTTTTTATTAGGTATAGAAACATTTTATCTATTTGATTATCTGTCAACATTCTCCTATATCTATACCGTATATATTAGGTTAATGTAATTTTGGGTTGTTTCTAGAGTTTGTATATTATGTATATTTTAAACAGTACCAATATACGTGTGTGTATCTGTCTATCTATCTACGTATCTATCTATCAACTTATCTATCATCATCTATTCATCTACCTATCCACATAAGCAAAAATTTAAACTTAGGAGTCAATGTAGGATAACGGATACTCAAAACTTCAGGTTCACAGAATGCCAATGTATTCCCAAATTATGTTTTTATTAATTTTCACTCCTATCAGCAGCATATGATAGTACACTTATTCTACCTCCATGCCAACACTTGCATCGTAAGGCTTCTTACACTGTGCTTGTCTTATGGTTGTAGTATGGCATATTTAAGTGTGACCTCAATTTGCCGTCCTCTGATTTTTAACAGGTATATACATTTGGGAACTAATTCTTTGTTTCCTTGGGGGGTTGAGTTTCAATCCTTCCTGTACACAATTTTGTTTCATTTTTATTTTCTATGTTAGTAACATATATACAACATATATTTCCCCATTTAAATATATATATATAATTCAGTTTTGTTAATTACATTCATGATGTTGTGCAAGTATCACCATCATCCAATATCACAACTTTTCCATCCTGATTTTACAGATTAAGCTTTAATTCCCCTTCCCTAGGGCCCCCTAGCCCCTGTTAATGTGGGTTTCTGGTTTCTGACTCAAAGAGATAGCTTACTCTAAGTTCCATATCAGAGAGATCATACAATATTTTTTCCTTCTGTGACTGATACATTTCACACAACATGAAGTCTTCAAGGTTCATCCACGTTGTTGCATGTGTCAGAGCCTCATTCCTTTTCATGGCTGCATAATATTCCATGACATATATATATATATACCACATTTGCCTATCCATTAACCTGTTGTGGGACAATTGGGCTGCTTCCGTCTTCTGGCAATGTTGAATAATGCCGCTATGAATATGGTGTGTAAATATCTGTTTGAGTCGCTGCTTTCAAACTTTTGAAAATATACCCAGCAGGGGGGTGGTCAAAGACCTATGGTAATTCTCTACCTACCTTTCTGACTAACCACCAAACTGTGCACCATTTTACATTCCCACCAACAATGAATGGGTGTTCTCCACATCCTCTCTAACACTTGTTATTTTACTGTTTTTTTTTTTCAATAGTAGCCATTCTGGTGGGTATAAATGGGTATCTCATTGTGGCATTGATTTGCATTTCCCTGATGGCTATTTTTTGTGCCATTCTTTCACTTACAGGAGAAAGCTTCCTTACCTCCCCAGCTCCTATGATTTGATCGACTGCTTTCCCTCACTCAGTGCCCCCTTATCGTTATACTTTTCAGTCTCAGGGCCAGTTATACCTTATAGCAGTTCAGTTTTTCCTTTTTCTGTGAGGCTTTTCTGCCCCCCAGTAATCTTTTATGTTAGGGCATCCTGCCCCAGGGAGCCAGATAGGGTCAGTGATCAAAACTGCATCTTTTTTTTCATTTAAGTGCTCCAGCAATTAGAGACCAGGGCTCATGCAAACAGTTCTGCTGTGGTTCTCTTTTGTGTGCTGGGGCCCTTTCGAATGCACATGTTCACCAGCCACTTGGGTTCTACCCGGGTTCCTGTAGCCTTGAGACCCTGTGCCTGGATTTGCCTGGGGTTCTAACCAGCTGCTGTGAGTGGCTCTGTGGTCTGCATCCGTGGAGGAGGTTCCCAAGCAGTGCTGCCCCTGGAAAGTTGCCTGGGACTGCTTGAGGTGCAGGGGTCTGAACTGGCAGGTCCAAGTTGAAAGTCATGTTCCTTTTTTGGGGGGTGTTCTGTGTTCCCTGATTCAGCATTTGTGGACTCGTTCTCCAGTCTCTATTTTCCTCCAGAGTTTGGAGCAAGTGGGTTTGTCCTTTTATTAGTTATGTCTGAGTTGAGACTCTTCTGGGGGTTGTCTTACATTGCCATCTGTATGACATCACCCCTCTCCTGTATATCAGTTTTAAAACTAGAACCATCTGTACTATATCCATCAAAATTTGACTGAAAATTCTGGCATGACTTCTTTTTAAATTTCTAGTGCTGATGCGAAAGTTATTCATTTTTTTTAAAGCATGTCCTGAGGTATATAAATTTAAATTAAGTGGAATGGGATACAGGTGTCTCCCCTGAAGCCACTTATTTTCTCCCATATTTAAAGTTTTGAACAGCTTTCTGGAGCCAGCTGAGATGGTGCATGGCACAGGTGCAACAGCAGTTGAATGCTTACTAGAGACAGTTGATCAGATCTGGAGATGTGCACATCAGCCTGTCCACCAGTTTTAAATACCAAAGCAAGATTTTACTAGTAAAGAGAATGACCCAATGAAGACAGTACATTGTCCTACTGTCATGCCTGTATTTATTTTTCCTGTTTAAAGGAGAAGTAAACATTAAACAAAGCAAAATGGTAAGGGATAGAGACAAGGCTGTGAGGCTCTGGCACTAATGAACAAGACACTGATTTGAATGCACGGTCCTCTAAGATGATCACGACACATGATTGAATGGACCCTACTATACCAAGGCAATTGAGTCACCTAGTCCTGCAGTAAATATTCTGGAAAGGAAAGGATATTTGGAACCAATTCCATGCCTCTGGTTTGAAGACAGGAAGGTAGCAAAAGTCTGCAGAACAATGGGGTCATGTTGAGTGAAAATGAGGAGAGAAAAATATTGCTTGGCAAAAAGATGCTATTTGCACATGGCAGAAAACTGGCTCTGTGTGGACTTGGCCATCAGCAGCTGCCATTCACTGCAGGGAACTTTGAAGAACTAGAAAACCAGTCTGTGAATCTAATATCTTGTGTTTCCTGGTTTTGTGGACTTGAGCTCACAGGTTTTTCCTTATACTTTGCTAGTAAAGAAGATTTTATAGCCTTTAAATATTTGTCAGTTTATTTGTGTCAAAAAATCTTCATCCTTTTCTGATACCCATGCATATAGGAAATAAAACCACTTTTAGAAAATCTCTAGGTTTTGTATTCTATAAGACTTTAAAAATAAGTGAAGATGATAAGGAGAGATTGGGGACAGAACCACTATCAGCGTTGACGGAAAAGACAGAAGTTTGCTGAAATGGAAAAAAAGGTGGTGGTGGCAAGAGGGGGAAGTGACAGGAAACTCAGTTACTATTGCACACAAATGGAATGAATTTCCAAGCATCAGACTCATTTTGTTGTTCTTCCTTCTTAGCAATGCAGTTTGTCCAAAACCCTAGAGGCAATGACTGAAGAATTTTGGCAAGGAAGCAGGTGTCATGGAAATGTTTATAATCATCAAAATACCATTTATGTGTAAAGGTAAGGGAATACCTCTCTCTGCTACACAAGGACTCAGAAAACATTTTACACATATATTGTTCCTAAAAACTCATTGTATATATGTACTCAGAACTCCTTGCATACATACAAATAAAGCTTGGAAATCCTTGATTTAAAAAACAACAACAAAGAACTGAGGTAAGCAGTGATGTCACCATAATATAGAAAGTAAAATCTAATCCATCACACACATAAAATTGAATAGTTGTCAGATTCACTGATTGCTAAAAAGAGTTAAACCATTGGAGCATTCACATCTATTCCTAGCAATGAATGAAAACAAGCTTCTCTGAGGTTCATGGGAAAAGGACCCTGATAACCACTGATGGCAGTTAAAAATACAGATAGTTGCATTTAGGTAATTGTTGAAAATGTAACTGTGGCTCATTTGCTAGTTGGAACAGATTTGTGGTCTCTAAAGAAGCTCATAGTGGGATTAAGTGTCTTCCTATTTCTTCCAGGTAGGTTGAACTTGACTATTCCACTGGTAGTGAAACAATTTATTTTTCTTATTCCATTAGCAATACTAATACAGTTTTAAGTAAGTGCAAGGAATACATTTTACTCACAGTTAAGGTTGTTGTGAATAATTCTATTTTTTGTATCAAACATTTTTACTGGAAACATGGAGAGACAGGATCATGGTCTGTTATTAACAAATGCCATTTGAAATGTTTTGCTTTTCTTAGAAATTAATCACTTTCATACTTTGATATTGCACTAAAAATTTTTTATTACCTTTTATTCTTTTCTAAAAAAACAATGCAAATCTTTTCAGAAGATTATCTATTTTACAGATGCACACTGCACACCACATTGGTATTTAATATTCTGTTGTAGTAAACTTACAATCTACTTACATATCTAGAATATTTTACAATATTTTAAACACAGGGATAAATAATTATCTTCCATATTGGGATTTTCCTGCCTTTTGTTTTATTTTTATCCTAGTTCTTCTACCTAAATTTTCATTCTGTAAATAGCATGCAAATTATAATTAGACACTCACCATTATCCTAGTGAGAATATAAACAACAATTTTATTGTTTTCTTTTCCTAATGAAATTGGTGTTTAGAGAAGAATTCACCATTCTCAAGCCTCAGTAACTACCTGGACTTTGCCATGCTCATACAAACATCATGCATCATTTGAGGGAAATCTCAAAATCAAATCACAAAAAATAGTTTTGCAATTTCAAATATACCAAGAATTTCTGTGCTTTCTCAGATTTATTTCTCAGAGCCAAATGTAATCTTAAATAGAGATAATTTCCCAGCAAAAAAATGAAAGAGAGAAAAATAACCCATTGAGATAATTTCAAAATTTGCCTTAAAATAAACTGAATAATTGTCTCTGTTAACTGGCATATTAGACTTTCAGTTTTATGAAGTTTGGTACCTCAGAACATCAGTCTTGGTTGCTTTAACTTTCTGAAAGTAAAAAAAAGTTCTTAATAATGAAACCTGCTGGGATTTAAAAAATCTTTTTATATCACAAAACACAAACTTTTTAAATTTTATTCATTAATTGATTTTTCCCATTAAACTTTATAATTGCTCTATTAATTATTAAAGGTAAAACATCATTAAATAATTATTGAATGCATTTAGTTTTGTTTAGTTACATCTGAAAAATAGAATTGTAGTCACACATTTATTAAATAAAACTTAAAATTGGAGTATGTCCAGCATTGAGATTTTTTGAGGTAATTTATTCAGTTGTGGGAAAACATATTTATTTAAAAAGTTTTTTTCTTATTAAAACAAAATTTACTGCCCCATAGAGTCTTCTCATTGCCCCTAATTACTTTTACCAGAATTACAAAGAATGAATAAAACTGAATGCCTACCACAGGTTTTATCTATGCAGATTCAAGCTGAATAATAATTTAAAAATTATGGCTCCTTCATTTTGTATTCACCTGTATTGAACCCATATTTCTTACTATCCACATTACCTTATATAAATATATTATGTTTTGTGAATGTTTTACTATGAGGATCACCAAATTGGATATTACACTGAAGATGAAGTCTGATCAACCTGAATCCAATGAGAGTAACATCTCATTTGAGGAAGACACAAAACTTCCATTAAACTCTAAACTATATTTGTAACCACCATATGATATCTAATTCTGAAACTGTTTAAGCAAATGATAAAACTACTCATTCACAAATATTGAAAGTTAAAATCAAGGAAAGTAATAAAGTATAGTATAAAGGAAGTAATTGCTTGTTTTTACCAAAATCTGGGAAAATATTGTTTATCAGTGATTTTAGGAGTTTGGTAGTAAGATTCCCTAGACCTAAGGAAATATAGAAAATATGATGGAATGTATGGTTAGCAAAAGTTCAATTAAAAATTATTTTATACCATTAAAGTATAAGAGAAAATCAAAATACCATTAGTTATACATAAGAGTGCTGAGTAATATAATTGAAGGTATCTTTGATAGTTATGTTGCAAAAGTTACAAAATAATTCCCTATATATTTATTTTTTATATTTTCCCTCACACAAAATTTTCTGAAAGAATAATATCAAATCAAAATTCTGAGATATAATTACTGTGGTGAATGAAGTTCATGTCATAAAACATGGTGTTATTGAAGTTTGAAACCATATAAGAGTTGATCTTTTTTATATTTGCTTGGCTATTTGGAATCTTACCATCAAGTACTTTATTTCATTGAGAAGAAAATAGTATTGCAGATTTTCTACAATTCCAACCTGCTCATTTTATAAAATTACTTACCATTTTCCCCTTGATTTCAAATATCAGTTCAGTATTTTTCTTACAGTTTGTGCACAAAAACTACACTGGATTTCTCCCTACATTTCACTATTTTAAAAAAAGGTTAAATGAGACAATAATCATAAATTGTGTGCTTGTCTAAATTATTTAAATTAGTGAAGAGTTTTTGAATTAATTTTAAACACCAATTGTGGATACTTGCTAAAGTGAATGAATAAAAATTCTTCTGAGGATTAATTATAATTTTCATATGTAAAAGTAATCCTCTGAATTGGATTGCATAATTTCTTCTAAAAGGGCTTCTTTTTTACAACACTTAAGTTGCATTCATGGTTCTCATAAAGATGACATAATTAAAAATATATAATACTGAAATTTTTATAAATAGCAGAAAGGAAATCTTTTTTCTTGTAGTCAATGTAACTTTTTACTACCTAAGTTTGCGTACAAAAAATAAACTTGTATTTCCTTTGATGAAAATCATCATGAAGGCCATCAGACTCTCCTGTGTATGCTCCACAAAAATAGATTCAGCATACAAATTTTAATAGGAGTAAGTTATGATTCATAAAGACTAATTTAGATGGTCATATGGTCAATTCAACTGGAGTGGAATCAGTCAATAAAAGCTGCTCATTTACATGGGATTTAATGCATGGAAGCTCTCTTCAGTGACATTTACATATATGATTAGAATATTCTTTCCTCCATCACCTCCCGCTCCAGGTACCCAGAATTTTAGACTGCTGAGCAATTTTCTCCTCCAAAGTAAAAGTCTGAGCAGCAAAAATCTAGAGTGACAAATAGTGGGCTTCTGGAGCCTAAGACTCTCTGCCCTCTTGCTCTCACCTGTCTGATTCCCAAAATTGCCAAGACTGATAGAAATTAGGAAGTAGCTCTTGGTACTTCTAAGGTCCACACTACCAGTTAGAATAGCTGATGCCCCAAGGGAACATAAATTCATAAGTAAAAATAACCAAATATCTGAGGGCTAAAAATAACCCAAAAGAAAGAAAATTAACTGAATAACATGCAACCCCTGAAGCTGAAGTATTAGAATGAATAGGCCAAGAATATGGAACAAATGGGAAAATAGATAAGGTGTGATATTAGTGATGTGATATAGTAAGAAGAGATTAAAGGAGCAAATGGTGACTATTAATCAGAAATATATAAAAATTATAATACAGAGCAGAGCAGAGGAGCATAAATAAGAACAAGCTGAAAAATATTTTAGAAAGTAAAAAGAACAGATTGAGGAACCCTTCTAAAAGGCAGCAATGTATATAGTTTCAAAAATCAAAAATCAAGTTTAGAGTTCCAGGGTGCCACCAGCTGGGCAGGGACTTCTACACCACCTAGTGGGGATTTAGCTGGAGAGGAAGAGACTGAGTTTGAAAGGGTGGGTTGAATGTGTTTGGCCTGGACAGCTGCTGAGGATGGGTGGCTGGAGCCAGCTGATGAGTGCAGGATGGAGTAGATTTGCATGCACTGTGCACCCTTCTCAGGCAGTTGACTGGGGAGATAATCCTTCACAGCTGAGAGCTCCATGCTGGGGACTGGTGGCTGGAGCTGGCAGATGAGGTAGGAGGGAGCAGATTTCCACACCCCATGCACCCTTCTCAGCAGTTGGCTGAGGAGATAACCCTTCACAGCCCATGGCCTAAAGCTCCCATGAGGGAACTCTGGATTCAGCATACTTGTGATGACCACATTCACTGTTCCTCAACAGAACACATGGTGAGCACAGCTGAGAAGTAAAAGTGCCACACCAAAGTGTCAGGAGCCCCTCCCCACTCCAGGGACTCACAGGTGCATGGCAGAGAAGGACTGTGGTGCATTTGAGCTGAAGGGTGAGACACACAGCTCCATAACCCCAGAGGGGTCCACTCACAGCCCCAGGAACTGCTGGGACCACTGAGCCCTGGAGAGGACCCCATGCTGTACTGTGCAGGGCTGGCCTCCCTCCCACAGGTCTGACAGTCCCAAAGGCAGACAGAAAACAGGTGTGCTGATTGGATTTCCATTTGGGTTAGATCCCACCAGTGTACAGGCAAGGTTGGGGGAGAACTGGCCTGAGAATAAGCATGCCATTTGCTTATAGGACAGGGAAAGTGCATCCACCAAACTGCAGCTCTGCCAAATTGTAGATAAATGTTCAAATAATCCCGCATATCCCAAAATAACCTTATCAAGATAAGCAAATGCCATAAGGCCAATAACAAAAAATCATAAAGCACATGAAGAAATTAGAAGATATGAACAGCCCAAATGACCAAATTAAAAAGCCAGAGGATACACAGAACTTGGAGCAATTAATCAAAGAAATACACACAAATCACCAAAACAACTTCAGTGAGTTGGCTAAGGACATAAAGGACATTGAGAAGACTCTAGAAGAGCATAAAGAAGAACTTGAAAGAGTAAATAGGAAAATATCAGATCTTATGGAAATAAAAGATGCTGTTGATCAAATTAAAAATATACTTGAGACACACAACAGCAGATTTGAAGTGGCTTAAGAAAGACTAAGTGAACTAGAGAACAAGGCAATTGAATACAAAGGCACAAAAGAACAAATGGTGAAAATAATCAAAAATTTGAAATGGATCTCAAGGAAATGATGGACAACATGAAGTGCACAAATATGACTCATTAGTGTCCCAGAAGGTGAAGAGAAGAGGAAAGAGCTAGGAAGACTATTTGAAGACATAGTTGAGGAAAACTTCCAAGCCTTTCTAAATGACATAAATTTGGAAGTCAAAGATGTCCAGCAAACTCCAAGTAGAATAAACAAACAGGAAACTAAAAATGCTGGAGAAGTTGTGGAGAAACTGGATCTCTTAATAATGCAGGTGGGAATGTATAATGGTACAGCCACTGTGGAAGACAGTTTGGCAGTTCCTCAGAAAACTAGATATCGAGTTACCCATTGATCTGGCAATTTCACTTCTTGGTATATACCCAGAAGATCTGAAAGCAGTGGCATGAACAAAACACTTGCAAACCAATATTCATAGCAATATTTTTCACAATTGCCAAGAGATGGAAACAATCCCAGTGTCCCTTGTGGATAAAAAAAAAAACAAAATGTGGTATGTACATACAATGGAATACAATGCTGCAGTAAGAAGGAAAGAGGTCCTGAAACATATGACAACATGATGAAACTTAAAGACAAAATGCTGAGTGAAATAAACCAGGCACAAAAGGAGAATTATTATGTGTTATCACTAATGTGAACTCCCTGAACAATGTAAAATCAGGGTCTTATAATGTAGAATATAGGGGGCCTAGAGATAGACAGAAGCTAGTGAAGGGGAAATGAGAACCTAGTATGTACAGACATGATAATGAAGGTGAACTTAAAGGTATGGGAATGGACAGGGGTGATGATGGTTTGTTAATGGGATTATAAGTGTCAGTGCCACATTGTAGGTGAACATGATCAAAAGTGGTTGTTTAAAGGCATGTAAACCACAGAGAAGCACTACAAATATAAATAAGAGCTTGCATGATATAACTCTAAGTATGACACTGGTACAGAGTTAACAACAGAGTGGTATATAGAAAAACTCCCCATTACATAATACAGATTATATTTAATAGGAATACCTTACCAGAAATACACTAATGCTAGGGATGAATAATTAGTGGCTGACAAAATCTCTGGGATATTTTGTGTTACGATAATTATTTAAAATTGAGAGTGATGATGGTTGTACACCTAAGTGACAATAATGTGAAACACTGGTTATCTTGGACAGAATATATGCTATGTGAAATTAGGAAACCCCCGCTTAATAAGTCACACCCTTGATCTTGAGGCTTGCTCTTGTGAAACTTAGGGCTGTAAATAGGAGGCTAAGCCTTCCTATAATTATACCTAAGAGGTACCTCCAGAGAACCTCTTTTGGTGCTCAGATGTGGCCTTTCTCTCTAAGCCCAGCTTGACAAATAAGTTGATTAACCTCCCATCTATGTGGGGCATGACTCCTAGGGGAGTGAACATCCCTGGCAATGAGGGACATGACTCCCTGGTGTCAAGGGATCGATAAAGGTTTCTTGACCAAACGAGGGAAAAGAAAAGTAACAAAATAAGGTTACAGTGGCTAAGAGATTTCAAATGGAGTCGAGAGGCTATCCTGGAGGTTTATCTTATGCAAGCTCCAGCTAGATATCCCAAATGGCCACAGTATGCCAAGTCCTAACCAACAGTAGTCCCAAAATACCTAGGTCCCTATGTGAGATTCTTTAAAAGTTTCACTCACTAAGTTTATCTCTCAGAAACTAAGATCCACCAGAGTGTTCCTAAAACCCAGAGGCAGCAGCCTCTTTATGAACAACAACCAGATGCAGCCCCCTTCCCCATAAGGTTGACACCTCTTTCCAAAATGAACAAACTAGGGTGGTCACTGACTAGATACCCCTGAAGATCAAGAAAGGGAGTAAATGAAAGGAAAGGTAGCAACAGACAAGACAGGATTTAACAAAGCATTATGAATACTGAATATTTATATAAATATGTTTTTTAGAGGCTAGGATATTAGAATAGTTATAAGGAAACAACTGAAATGGTGGAATTGCAACCCATAACATTCTTTGAAATTTGCTCTATAGCTACTCGTTAAACGGTACTTTGAAAGTTATCACCTTTCTATATAAATCTGATATCTCACAATAAGGAAAGAACTGAAACTGTGGAACGGTAACCCATAACATTCTTTGAAATTTGCTCTACAACTACTTGTTAAATTCTACTTTGAAACTTATCACTATTATGTATATATGTTTAATTTCACAATAAAAAATGTGTTAAAAAAGAGGGGAAAAAACAGGAAAAATTATTGGGGAGGGCCAAATAAAGAACCTATGAACAAACAAACAAACAAAGTCAAGATTGGGACCTGATGCATGGATAGATATGGGCTAAGGCACATATAGCAAAATTTAATTTATCTCCTCCTAAAATGTACCACCCTGCCAGGAACAGAGTGATATTTTAGCCATGCTTTGCATTCTTCTGTGCCATGTACATGATTATGAAACTCATACATAGGGAAATCTTTAAAACTCACTTCAAGTTGTTAAATAATGTAATTAGGTATATGACTTTATTAGTTTTGAGAGGACAAATAATAATTCCAAGAGAGCTGAGTTATGTAGAAAGGCATATCAAGGGTCTCCCCACAGGAATTACAGACAAAGAATTTCATTGCAGTTAATTGCTATCAACAAATTATTTAACTCTGCAAAACCACCATAAATGTGCTTGAAGGATGTGTCCAGCCCCATTGTATTTCTTTGGCTCCTTCTGCTGCCTTCTACAGTTTGTGGGGGAGACTAATCACCAAATCACCAGGGAAGGTTTAAAGGTAAGTCTGCAATCACTGTCCACCTACCTTCATTCTCAACCATCGAATGTTCCTGACCAATCTAAGAAAATTGATAAAAGCAGGTAACATTGCACCATCATACCAATAGTCCTGCACCCAAAATCAATTTCTGGGACTATCAAGTTTGCTTGAATATTGCTTTACATGGCTTGGATTTACAAGGTCCCTATCTTCATCAGATAAATAAATTTAATAAAAATGTAATCTGCTGGCACACAAGCATGCATTTCAAGATGGTAATAATTTTATAGGTAAATAATTTGAATGTTAAGATTCAAGTAGAAACTTTCACATTGGTGACAGTTTGCTCAGAAAATGTAAAAAGGAAGCTATTAATAACAAATAGATTTTACAGTATAATATAGGTTTTAAAAACATCACTTGCAGTTGATTCAAAGAATAGGAAATCTTCCCCAGGGTCAGTAGAGATGTTGCTTCAATAGAATAAATATCAGTTCTAGTCACATTCCTGTAAATCCATTATTTTCAAAGTTCAGGCCCCAAACTCTGGAGACAGCAATTTTTTCCCTTTCACACCACATAGTGGGTCTGCAAGAAAATCTTTTTGGTCCTTTCATATATATATGTGTGTGTGTGTGTAGGGAACGTATATGTAGTTATATTTATATGAACATATATGGGGATATATGTATACACACATATTAGACAGGTGGATAGATAGATAGATAGATAGATAGATAGATAGATAGATAGATAGATAGACAGAAAGATAGATAATCTCCCAATTGCTTTTTTCCACTTCCACTGTGTCCCTCCTATCTTACTGCACTCATACCTGGCTTTTGGCAATAGCTTTTTAACTAATCTTGTTTCACTTGTCCACCCTTCATTCTTTCCTTAATGTAGCAACCAGTGATTCCTTTACCATGAAAGTTTGATGCTGTCATCCCTGTGCTCAGTGCTCCCCAATAGCTTCCCGTTTCAATCCGTTTAAGTGTTAACATCCCTGGAATGACTGTAAATAGGATGAGCATGTGCCGCAGTTGGCTGTGACAACCAGGTTTGCACTTATTGTTCTGTTATAATTATTAATCTTTCATTCTTAAATGGACACTACGTTGTGGCCAATCTCCTATGGGGTCCTACACAATCAGTCTCACACCAGTCCTGCTCACCTCTCCGACCTCACTGCTTGCAACTTCCCCCTCCCTTTCCCTTCAGAAATGCTCTCATCTGTGCTGTTCCTTGTTCACACGAGGGGAGATCCTTCCCAGTGTTTTTGCATTTACTCTAGAATATGCATCTCTTGGTATCTTCATGGCTTCCTCTCTCAGAACTTTCAAGTTTTGACTTAAATGCAACCTTCTTAGTGAGCCTCCCCTAGCTATCCTATTGAGGACTGCAACCCCATCCTCACCCTGACACCCTTTCCTTCTGTCTGTGTTGCTCTCCTTAGCAGGCATCCGCATCTGCTTGCCTCCCTCACAATGTAAGATCCACGTGAGAAGGGATTTTGCTTGCTTGGTTCACTGCTGTTCTCCTAGTGTCTTGCACAAGGTAGATTCTCAATAAATATTTAAAGAAATGAATGAAAGAATGAATTGAACAAATGAATAGACATACTTACTGCCCGTAACTCTTTGAATTCAATGTGGGATTCCTGAGGTTTGCTCTTGCCTTTGAGATTTGGTGTGCTCTAGCCAGTGTTTCTCAACTTAACTGAATCTCTCCTAAGGGAAAAGTACAAGGAATCAACACCCACATGGGATATGTACAATTGAGTGTTTTGCTGCAAAATGGAGCCCTCTTTAAACTCTCATAGTTATTTTGAAAGCCATGCCACTTCTGCAACTGCATTATTATAATCATAGTTTTAGTTTAGAAAACAATATTTTCATTAGCTTACCATCAGTTATGTCTGTTTTCTATGATAATGTACTATTTTAACTCAGGATGTCATATACCCCTAACAATTTCCTAAAACCACCAAAAGAAATTATACACTATTGTATTAAAACAAATGAAAGACACCCAAGATAAACTCATTCTGACTTAAGCCATTGCCCCTCATTTTCTGTAAGAGCCACTCCTGATATTAGGTATGACCTAGAGAAACTCTTAACACATGTGCACCAGGAGAGAGGTACAAGATTATAGGCATCATTGCTGATATTAATAATGGTGCCAGTTTGGATATATTGTGTCCCCCAAAAAGTCTTTAACGTAATCTTGTGGGGAAGATTGATTAGTCTATTGGTTAGGGTGGAGACTCTGATTGAATTCTTTGCATGGATGTGTGGACCCTGCCCATTCAAGGTGGGTCTGAATAGTTCACTGGAGTATTTAAGAGAGAAGCTAAGAGCTGACACAGACCCAGATGCTTGCTGATGCTTAGAGATGCTTAGAAATGTGGACAGAAGGACTTTTGGAGATGCTAGGCTAAGAGATGAAGCCCCGAGTTTGTCCTGGTGAAGCTAAGACAGGACTCCCAGATGCTTAGAGAGAAAGCCACTGGAATCAGAAGCTGAAAGCGACACAACCCGGGAGCAAAGGACCTGCAGTCGCCAGCCACGTGCCTTCCCAGCTGACAGAGGGATGTGGACGCCATTGGCTGTTCAGTGAAGGCATCCTCTTGTTGATGCCTTAGTTTGGACACTTGTATGGCCTTAGGACTGTAAATTTGTAACCAAATAAACCCCCTTTATAAAAACCAATCCATTTTTGAATTTTGTGTAACAGCAGTATTAACAAATCAGAACAAGGACAAAAAACAAAAAATCCAAATATCCATGAGAGGAATGTAGATTTGTGAACAGTGATGTATTCTCACAATGAAATACTCCATACAATTGAAAATGAATTACTCAATCTGTAGTATAATGAACAAAATTTTAATGTAAGAAAGCAAGTTAGAGATGATGCAGAATGAATTCAGTAAATATTTATTTATTGCCTATTATACTCCAGGCGCTGGAGATACAGCAGGGAACAAAGCTCTTTGAGTTTGAAATTTTATTAAGGAAAGGCAACCAAGTTAGGTAATTTGGGAAGAGATATGTGTTGCAGTCTACAGATGAAAAGGACTTGATCATGGTTAGATATGAGGTGTGAAAGAAAAATAACTGATGAAAAATGAATGTAACATTATTGGTCTGAACAACTGTAAAGATGAAGTTGTATTAAATCCCATGTGAAAGGAGAATGTAAAGGAGAAGCTTGGGAAGATGTGGCGTTCAGTAGATGTGGGTTTGTGTTTTCTTTATTCTTTCTTCTTATATTTTAGTATCCTATTTCATATACATTTTACTTTCTGAATTTTAAGACATGTATTGCAATAAATTCTGGAAAATTCGTAACTCTTTGATATTTGCCTCTCCCCAGTTTCTCTATTTTTACATTTTGCCAGTTCAATTAGACATATATTAAGCCTTTTATTTCTAACCTCCATGTTTCTTTCTCTCTGACTTATACAAATTGATCTTTTGATTCACTGGTCCTCTCTTAAGCTTTGCTGAATCTGCTAACAATTCCACTGAGTTCATGAAGACACACATGCATGCATGCAAATACACACACAAGATCACAGAAATACATTTCTAGAAGTTTTAGTTAGCCCTTCTGCGAATCTAGAAATTTTAGTTAGTTAATTTCTATGGTAGTTTATTCAAGATTCATTTTTAATTCATTGTTAATTTTTAAAATGTTTTATACCATTTAATTTATATTTATCTTTTATATTATTATCTGATAATCCCAGTGTCTATTTTAGGAGATGACTATACATCTTTTGCCTTTTGACCAAGTGCTTTTCTTTAACTGAAGTTTTATTTTGAGGTAATTTGAGATTCAATATGCAGTTATAAGAAATAACAGAGAGGTTCTGTGTGTACTTGACTCAGTGCCCCCTGATGGTAACTTCCTAAAAATCTTTAGTATAACATTGCAACCAGGATATCGCCAGTGATACAGTCAAGATACAGAACATGTCCATTGCCATAAGGGTTATTAATGTGGACCTTTCATAGCCACCCCCACCTCCCAACTCATCCTGCTGAGCACTGCCCACCACTAATCTGTTCTTCATTTCTATCGTTTTGTCATTTAGAGCATGTTATATGACTCATGCAGCTTGTAACCTTTGGAACTTGGCTTTTATCACTGAGCATAATGGCCTGGAGATATATACAGGTTGTTGTGTGTATCAGTTATCCATCACTTTGTATTGCTAACTAGTATTCCACAATGTGGATGTTACCATCCACCCATTAAAGGACATTTGAGTTGCTTCCAATTTATGACTTCTACTAATAAAGTTGCTGTGAACATTCACATACAAAGTTTGTATGAACGTAAGTTTTTATTTCTCTGGGGTTAATGCATAGAAATGCACTTGCTGGATTGTAATATGGTTATTTTATGTTTAGTCATTTTGTTGTTTTTTTTTTAAATTAAGAAACTGCCAAGTGGTTTTACTATTTTAAGTTGCCACCAGCAATGTATGAGTTATCCAGTTACTCCAAATCCTCACCAGAATTTGGTGGTGTTCATTTTTTTTTGGGGGGGGGGCATTCTGGTAAGTCTGTAGTGATATCTCATTGTGATTTTGATTTGCATTTCCCTAATGGCTAGTGATGTTGAACATTTTTTCAGTATTTATTGATGTCTGTTTATCCTCTTTATAGAAATCACTGCTCATATTTTTGCCCATTTTTTAATTAGACATATTTTTTAACTTTTGAATTTTGAAAGTTCTTTATATGTGCTTTGCAAATATTTCTCCTGGTTTGTAGCTTGTCTTTTCATCCTCTCCACCATTAATCTAAATTAAGCTAATTTATCTTACTGGACGTTCTCTGTTAAATATGTTAATATGTTGAACAGTTTTTTTTTTTTTTTTTAATGTTTTCTACCCTCCTTACCCTGAGACATGGTGGAGACAAGAGCCTTCCATGTAGGTACCTGGATTTGCCAACAAGATGATGATGATGATGATGACGATGATGATAATTAAGACTACACTTTCACCACAAGTAGATCCATTGAAGTCCCATGTTCAGTGCCCACCTTGGGAACCCTTGGCAAGGATTTCTTTCCAATTTCCATGCATATGGTCATTGGTCTCAACCATTCTTGTTTCTGGAACAGTGTTTGCTTTTAGGAAAACCCTGTCTTTGTCTTCACTCCCCTCTCAATTTACTTCACTTAGTCCTTGGCTATTTTCAGAACTTTTTCTAATTTTCTCTTCTGCCAAACTACCAGAATCAGTGGTCCTAGAAATTTCTTTTTACCTTTTGTTTCTACCTCTGGGTTTATATTTCACTGACTAAAATCAATGCATACTTTTTTTTCTCATTTGCTGAAATTAAACCACATTTTTGCCAACTTGTAGTTGTTTCTTCTTCAGTATAGAAGACGATTCTGTTAATTTTTGTTTTATCTGCTTTATTTGCTCTCTCCTTTCTCTGATGACTTGTCACTCTTCATGTGATCATGCTGCCATGCAGCCTACGTTTTCATGTTGATCATAACATCCTGCATAGCAGCACCTCATGGTGCCCAGTTGGACAATGACCAATTCTCTTGTTGGAGGGGACACTAGCAGCCTTCCTTATATCCATGGTGAAGTGTCCACCATCAGTGGGACCTTCGGTCCTTTAGTGTCTGGATTCTAAAGAAACTGAAACATGACACATCAGGTGCATGACACCCCACTAGCTTCTTCTCCAAAACCCATTATATCTGAGGCATTCTCATTAATTTGCATTGAAATGATTACACGTCTTCCAGAAAATTTCAAACCTATCTCCAGAGATGCTAAATCAGTATGTCTGGGGCAAAGGCCACATATCTTTAAATTTAATAAGCACTCCTGGTGATTCTGATGCAGGTGTTCTCAGGTTCCTTTTTAAGACATGTTGCCAAGACCAAACCTCCAGGAAGCTCCTTATACTTTGCATTAAAACCCAGATTCACAACAGGCACTTATCTGTATATAATTTCTCAAATTCAGGGGCACTGATGGTTTTCATAAACAGGGTCATGGTCCTTCAGGAGTAAATATCCACCCACACCAAACAATCCAGAAGACTGTTTTAATACTCTAGGACCACCAAAGACAAGATCAGCCTCCAGGAAAATAGGTCAGATGCCCTGAGAGAGATGCAATCAAATTCATTTTCTGTTGGGAAAGCAAACACCAGAAAGTTTAAGAATAATCGGCTAAATTGGGCTAAAATTCCAGGGCCCGCAGGCTAACTGCAATTACTATGTCAGTAAGCTTCAGAAATTCACTTAACCTTTCCAATCTGCTCATTGCCCCACATGTAAAATCAAAAAAAAAAAAAAAAAAAAAAAAAAGAATCTAGCATCCTCAGCTCCTTGCATGCTTGGATCCTTGAATCCTTGGATGCCAGAAAAGTTTAAATTATGTAATCTCTATAAAGCGCAGAACATTCAACTTGGAACAGAGGAGGTGACCAACCAAATATTAGCTATTAAGATGGCACCATATAACCATATATTATCTGGAATAGGAAATTGGATTTTTAAAGCAATAGCTATACCATTTGAATAATTCTCTTGGCTTTTCAGTGAGACAACTGTTAATATGTATGTTAATGTGTCAGCTGCCTACAGATACCAGCTGAATGGGTGTACTTAATCTTAGAACAGACGGCTTTTTAGGATGTCCCTGAACAACCTTTGGAAGAAGTCTTATGACTTTCAATGGGAATTTAAAAGATCTGGGATCTCCTTCCCAGCAGGGATTGGAAAGCACCTGTTTTAGTTTGCTAAAGCTGACAAAATACAATATACCAGAAATGGGCTGGCTTTTTCGATGGGGATTTGTTAGCTTACATGTTTACAATTCTAAGGCCAAGAAAATGTACAAATTAAGGCATCAGCAGGGCAATATCTTAGCCCTGAAGACTGGCTACTGGTGACCCTCCTTCTCTCCTGGGTTTCATTGCTTCCATCTTCTCACTTCAGGGGCTTCCTCTCTGAGCTTCTGTCTCTCTTAGTCTCCTGGGGCATTTTTCTGTGTTTTCCTATCTGTCTTTTATCCTCTTATAAAGGACTCCAGTAAGAGGATTAGGACCTGTCTTGAATAAACTGACTCACATCTCAATTGAAATAATGTAATTAAAATATCCCACCTACAGAAGATCTATACCCACAGGAATGGACTGGCTGATTTCTCCTGAACATGATCTTTCCTGGGGTACACACAGCTTTAGACCATCACAGCATCTAAACCTGCTAACCCCTAAGGACCTTCTATGCAACCTCGATCCCTGGTCTCCTGTATCAGCATTAGGGAGTGAAGTAATTCCCCAGGCTCTGTGTGGACAGACCCTCCCTGTTCTGCAGCATGTAAATGTTCTCCAGGCAAATATCTAGGATCATCATTGGGCACACACCATTTATTTTCCTCTTTTCAGGGATCACTGGCAGTCATCCAATGTTGAAAACCATTATTTCATATATGTTGCCTAAGTTTTTCAGAACATTTTTTAAATCAGGAAGATAAATCTGTTCTTTGCTGTTTCATAATAGCTGAAATAGTAGTCCATTCCAGATTATTTTGAATCCAAGTCCAGAAATCTGTTTTTTAGTTGGACAATATTCTGTTATAGTCCTGCTTTGCTGCCCTTCATTATGTCTTTTCTGAGACTTTTTGTGGCCCATTTGTTAATGCTACTTTTACATAAAACATTTTAAAAATGTATAACTTTTATCATTGTAATTGCAGGTAACCAATTCCTAAGCTGTATTTTTAAATGAAGGGAATTAATAACATCTATAATATTTGACTATTTTTAAATAAAATAACTACCACCCCCATATAACAGAACTGCTTAGGATTCCCTGGTTTTATTCCCTATCATTCAACTTAAAAGACTGATGGCATCACAACATTATGATTAGCCTAATTAACAGCACTGAATTATATGTTTGAATATGGTTAAAAGGGGAAATTTTATATACTGTATCTGTGTGTGTGTGTATATATACATATACAAACATATATACATACATATATATATATATATAATCACTAGAACAAAAATTCCTAGAATAAAATTGATTAAAAAAAAAGACTCCAAACACTTTTTTAAGAATTTTTACCTTTCAGTAATTAGAAAGGACAGAAGAGATTAATCCAGATTACTACTATCATGTCAAGTTAACCCAACTTCTCTGTTGTCATCACTAAATTTTCAGACTTGAATCAGTTTCCTTAAAAGGATTTTCAATGCCATTTCATTCTAAGAAAGCATCAAAGTTTCTAATTCTTTCTGTGTGCCTCAGTTTGTTTCTTCTATATTAGTGAATATTAATGAATTGGGGGAAGGATGAAGGATGGTGGGCACTTTCTTCCCCCATAGAGGACTTAAATTAGGGTGCTCAGGGGCTCAAACTACACATATAATTACATGCCCAAAGAACTGGATACAAAATTGGATACTTTCCCCCAAAGACTGGACATCCATACTCTTAGAATATCATGCTGTTGGAGTTGCATTCACCATGTGATCTTGAATGCCATAAATGTCCTAAGAACAGCTAGGATAGTAATTTATTAGCAACTGTTGAGAAAATTGGCCAACCACTTCAGATAAAGAATTCAATTTATTAAAGAATGAATATAAACTAAAACCATAAATTTTCAAGGAGAATTACAGTTGACTCATTTTATAATTCCAAAGGTAGATGGACTTTCTAAGTATGGAAACAAAAAAGTATCAAAGCACAGATTTTGAAGTTTCAAAATTTTAAATAAATGTCTACCCTAAATAGTGTAACTAATAAATGTATATCCCAAAAAGTGTAAAAATATGTGAGTACATGCATCACATAAACAATAAATAAATGTATACCCTAAATAGTGTAACAAATAAATGTATATCCCAAAAAGTGTAAAAATAATGTGAGTACATGCATCACATAAACAATAGCTCATAATCTCTAAAAGAAAATCTTACCATGAGAAAAAGCCAGGAAGCATCAATTCATATAAAGTGCCAAGAGATTTTTAAAAAGATATTGAATAGAAATAAAAATAAACCAAGAGAATAGTATATGCATATATATATATGCTACATGCTATATTTTTCTAAATGTCTGAAAGAAAAAGAAATGTTTAGCCATAATTAATAACTAGTTTTGGCTCTCATATGTGTAGAGCCAGTCGCTCTATGGTGTTGACCAAACACAATCCCAGGCACAACAGAAACTTTTAGGAAATGACTGCATTATTACTTCCACGGTACAAAAGTTCTGATAGAGCAGGGGAAGAGATCCCATAGTGGCCATGTCCTGGGGCCGTCAACTGCTCAAGTCAGGGTCAGTGGATGGCAGCCCCACATGCACCACTTCACATCCGAGAGGAGAGACAAATCTGCTACCTGATGGTGAGGATATTTATCCACCCTGGGAGGCGGGGGAAGTTCCTGCTTTGGTAAGCAGCTGGCGCTGTTTGTTCCCAGTTTCTAGGTGTGGTGGAGCCTTTTCATTAGACTAAATGTGTTACCCTGGGCTGCGAAATGTAAACATCTCCACACAGTAGAAAGGAGGGGAAGGTGGGGGCTGGGAGATGTGACTTCCCCAGCAGCATGGGGAGTCAGGAACTCTAGATCAGAGTATAAACAGTTACAAGTTAAGAACAAAAATAAAAGCCTTAACAAATTACCTTCTGTAAGCAAACCAATAGTTAAACCATGAAAAATCTTGAATAGGAATTTCCAAACAGAAAAATAAACAAGCAAGCATACCAAACTGCAATATAAATTAAAAGCATGACAGCCTTTAAAAATCCCCAATTTTTCAAAATTAAAACAAAAACGACCCTATTAAATCTTCATGAAAATGTGGAACAAGAATGCTCTTATACCGAGGCTGGTAGGAGTGTTAATTTTTACAAACACTTTGGATAATAATTATTGAGAATACAATAAAGTTTAAATAGGCATATCCTATAGAAAAGTAATTCTACTTCTGGCTCTATAAATTTGAGAACTGCTTCTCAAACAACTAATGGGTAGATATTTTTTGTAAAATTTAATGAAAAGAATTATTAGTAAGTGAAAAGCATAAAAGACATAAATAATACATTACCAAATATTTATTTTTATATTCAAAAGCTGAAAAATTACTGTCAAGATGCTATAAGTGTTTCTATATTTTACTCTCCATTTATGTACATACCCTGAAGCAGACTGATAATAGTTTTCAGACTAGCACTGATGTGCAGACCACATTTTGTGTAAGTGTGTAAGAGTTTGAGAGGGGGTAGTTGCATACAAATAGCAGAACATACATCTCTACCCTGTGATGCACTTAGATTCATGAGGAGCTGTACTATAGAGGGTGCACAGAGATGTGGAAAAGGTGTTCTTCATTTTGGAATATAAAAATTCACACCACTAAACAGTTAGGTTGTGTTCTCACTGTATGGGTACAGAACATTTTTGAGTATTGTTATTTTAATTATTAACCATGTTGCTAAAGGATGAAGCTTTCATAAACACAAAAGGGAATTGTTTTTCTTTTCCTTTCACAAATGAGAATGTTTCCCCTTGGTCTTATGAGCACATGAAGGGTACATTTACATCTATACTCTACAGGTTATAATATTATATGCATATAAGTCTTACCAGCAAACGAGTGCAGAATCAAGTATATTAATTTTCTTTTTAGTTATTTTAAATACAGATGTGCATAAAATAATCTGCATTTTATACAATAGGTTCTCAAATATTTGATACACTAGAAATAGATTAAATTTTATGTATATTTATACATACATGTATACATATATACATATATGCAAGGGTTGATATGAAATTAAATTTCAGACTTTAAAAAAGCAACTTGACAGTATTTGACTAAAATGAAGACCTACAGTGCAGTATACTTTTAAAAATTTAGCACAGTTTTCAGTGTGATGGAAAAGTGACTATAAAATTAATTTTGAGATATATGCACACTGACATTTACAAAATTCTCACATTTCTAGCTAAAACCTGTTGTGATTGTTCATAGAATTCAGATAAAGATTGATTCAGAAAGTTTGAAGAGCATCATTTTAGCCAATTTTGAGTTGCTAAAGCATGACAGAATGGCATTTCATTGACATTAAGAAAACTATTCAGATTCTCTCTATGAATTCAAGTGTTTCAAAAATACCTTATTCTAAAACACCAAAATAGGAATAGAATTTGAAGGGCAGGTTTTGAGCATTATGATAGTCTTTTATGAAAACTTTTATGAATACTTGCTCTGTTGGAATATCCAACAAGGGTCCACCTTACTGTAATCACTTAATTTTGTAGGTGTTTAATTTTTGTTGTTGAACTGAATCTGAGATTCTTCTAGACACAAGAGTTCAGTGTGGAATTTTATAACTTGCAAGTATTTAAATTACACATTGTTTCAGTTTGATAAAGATGCTGGGATGCAATATACCAGAAATGGGCTGGCTTTTAACAATGGGGATTTATTAAGTTGCAAGCTACAATTCTAAGGCCATGAATATGTCCAAATTAAGGCATCAATAAGAGGATACCTTCTCTGAGGAAAGGTTGCTGGCATCCAGGGTTCCTCTGATGCGTGGGAAGGCACATGGTGACATCGTCACCTCTCCTGGGCTCGGTTTCAATGGCTTTCTCTCTCAGCTCCTGTGGGTCCATCTTGCTCCCCCAGGGGCATTTTCTTTTTCTCCTAGGTTTTCTGAGCTCTCTCAGTTTCATTGGTCTTTTATCCTTTTATAAAGGACTCAAGCAAGGGGATTAAGACTCATCTTGAATGGTCTGGGTCACATCTCTGTGGAAACAATCTAATCAAAAGGTCCCACCCACAATAGGTCTGGCCTCCAAAAGAATGGATCAAAAGAACATTGTCTTTTCTGGGGTACATAAAAGCTCCAAACCAGCACACACATTGATAAAAACTATACTGAATAATGATATAATGTATCAGTATTATATATATACAATCAGTGTTATATATTATATAATTATAACTGATTACTGATATATCAGTACTGACAAAAAATATATATACTGATTATATATATATACACAGTAGTATATACATTATATATACTGATTTTGTAATATATATACTGATATATAAATGCTGATTTATTATACTGATAAAAATTAATAGGTTTTATATTAATAAAAAAGATTTGTTTGTATATGCACAATTTGAGATGACAGTTGAGGTTATTAATTTAATGCCAAGGTATCCAAAATAATTTGTCTGAAACATTCTAATATTTTTGGCAAAGAGTTTTTATGTATATGTTTATGAAGCTGTTATTTTTAGTAGTGATTTTTATTGGTTATAGTACTTAATGAGAAAATAAAGAAATTGTGAAAACACTGTGTTACTTATCTTACTTTATAAGAAAAAAAATCATTAATTTTTGGGTCAAGAATATTGGGTTTGAATTCAGCTATACATTCCCAAGCTATGGTACTATAATTTTTCATATTACAAAATTTGATAAGGCAAATTACTTCTTATGATCATTTTCAGAATCAGAGACAACAAAATTCCTTATGTAAAGTGAGCATGAATTGAAATAATGCTGAATGGTATTAAAACAAAGCCAGTGTATAATGACATAAGGTTTTAATTGGTTCAGTAGAATAACTATGTTTATCTACAATCTCTTATTGTCCTGTACAAGAGAAAAAGCCTAGTGTTGAGCACTAGCTTGAGCTGAAATACACCAATGATGATCAAATATATGTAAGAAATACGGTGGTAAACTTGGAAAAGTAGCCCTCCAGAAAGGAAGAGTTCCATCCTATGTGAGAAAATACGGTGAAGAGGTCTATGAACTGATTGATCAACTAATTACTGGAGAATCAGAAAGAATGGGCTTAAATTTCTAGTCAGGCATCACAATGCACTATGGCTTTTAGCGTTTCATCATTACAACTAAAAAAAAGTACAAAGACATATAAAGTAGTGTTTTTTGGAAATTGAGCAGTAAAGAGAGTAGAACTAAAATCGCTATGAGTACAGAAATACTCATAGTGAGATACACATTCATCTGGCTTTTTGCTTCAGGGCACTTTCTAAAACATGGAACATGGAAACCGAACCCAAGAAGAGAGCAGTAGCCTCAGTGGGCAGAAGAAATTTAAATTAAAATGCAGGTCTGCTAAGATAGCTAGAATTATTGGACTGAGTTCTAGAAAGAAAAAGCTGGGCAAAGAAAGAGTTCCTGAAATCTACATGGAGTTCCCTCAAGTCTTTTGGCTGAATGTCGAGCTAAACATTCATTGGGCAGAAATCTGCAAGCCTTCAGAGAACTGTCATCATTTGCTTGTGAGTTAAACAGTGACTCTGAAAACTGCGTTGTGCCAGGAAATGTAGCTTTTATCAGCCCTAAGAGAAAGAGCTCCTTGAAGATTGCAGCCATTCAACTGAGAACCCATGAAAGACAAGATTTAGGAGGAAGGCTAATCTAGATATAGAATAGTGGCTCTAAATCTTCACAAAGCTTACCAAAAACCTATACTAGGTCATCTCATTCATTAGTAAATGACCATCCACCAGAACAAAACTCAGTGTCTTTTAAAAGAAATCAACATAAGTCATTCTCAATGATTTAGCATACACAATGTCAAGCAAATAGCAAATTATTATTTGCATGCAAAGAATAAAATATATGAAACATAACTAGGAGAAAAATAACTAATACAGATTTTCCCAGAGTTATCACACATGTGGGAAATAACAGTCAGCAACTTTAAAAGAACAATTTTAAATAATGTAAAAAATTAAATATATATAAGCAAACAAGATGGGAAATAGTACAAAATTGGAAACTATAAAAATAATCAAATTTAAATTCTGGAATGGAATAATGTGTCTGAAGTGGAAAATTAGCTGTATAAGCAGTAATGTAGAAGATGGTCATAGAAACGATATAAATAAAACACAAGGAAAGAACAGATTGAAAATGAAGTGTACAGAGATTTAGTGCCCTGCAGGACAATGTTAAATCACCCAACATACAGAGGGAAAGCCAAATGAAAGTAGTGTAAAATTGGGACAGAAAAAAGTTTTGAAGACATAATGGTGAACAATTTTTTCAAAATTTATGAAACATATCACAATATTAACTGATAGCAATGCAAATAACAGCAATTCAATAAGCTAAACACTACTACCTAAGAACAAACAAAAAAAGTTAGAATACATGAAAATAAATCCGGAACTAGGCTCATACAGTCAAATTATTTAGAATTACATATAAAGAAAAAAATCTTAAAAGAAGCCTGAAAAAAAGATACATGTAAGTAAAATGATAAGAATGACTGCTCACTTCTCATCAGAAATAAAGCAATCCAAAAGACAGAGTAAAAATATTATTTAATTGCTGAAAGGAAACTAAAATGCCAGCCTAAAACTCTGTATCCGGTGAAAATATCATGTAAAATTAAAATAAAATAAAACATTTTCAAATGAAAAAATCTCACATGCACACCAAGAAACCTGTAAAGAAAGTCTTTAGGCTGAAGGAAAATGATGAAAATTCACATCTACAAAATTAAGCATGAGTATCATATACTGTAAATAGTTTTAAACATTTCAAGATGCTTTCCACATTTTTAATTTCTTTAAAAGACTATTAATTATTTAAACAATGAAATGTGTTTGTTTATAACATACGTAGAACAAAATGTATGACTGCAGCATTACAATGGATGGAGGGAGGGTTAAGGGAAATAATGTCTGTGAAGGTTTTACCTTCTGTGAAGTGGCACAATATAAATTCAAGTTAATATTAACAAACAGAGTGGTAGTGTACTCAGTCCCAAGAGGAACTACTAAAAAAAATAAAAAATAAAAAATAAAAACAAAAAACAAATCAAAAAATCCAATCCAACCAACCAAACACACTTAAACAGAGTAAGAGAAATAAAGGCAAATCGAGGTAACATATATACTGAAACAATATTCAACTAATGCAAAAGAATTAAAGATCTTTTTTTAAAGGGTGAACAAGAGATAAGAAAAGGAAATGAATAGCAAGAAGACAGCCTCAAAACCAACTATATCAAGAATTACATTAAATTATTTGGACTAAATATTCCAATTCCAAGGTCAAGATTTTCAGGCTGCGTTAAAAAGGGAGATAAAACTATGTGCTGTTTCCTAGAGGCACAATTATTGTACAAAGACAATGATAAGTTAAAAATAAAAGAATAAAAATGATCAAACAGTAATCATAAGACAAATGGAGTCACATATTTGTGTGAAAAACTAGACTTCCAAAAAGGACTATAACAAGAGACATACAGACTATTCAAAAGAGGTAAATTTGGCAAGATAAAACTGTTAATTTTTCAGGAAGACATAACCTTCTTAAATTTGTACATATATATATATGCCTAATAATCAATTTTATAAATATATTAAACAAAAACTGAGAGGAACTGACAAAAAAGAAATAGACAAATACTGCTGGAGATTTGATACTGCACTCTCAGTAACAGAACAAGTATTCAAATTACTTTTTTGTGCCTAAAAGGAAATTATCAAGAAAATTAAAAGACAGTGCTTTAGAATGGGAGAAAATATTTCCAAATCATATACCTGTTAAAGGCTTAGTGTCCAGAATATATATAAAATTCTTGTAATTCAACAACAAACAACAAACAAACCAATTAAAAAATGTGCGAAGGGCTTGAAATACATTTCTACAAAGAAGATATACAACTGGCCAACAGAAACGTAAAAAGATGCTTAACATCATTGGGCATAAGGGAAATGCAAATCAAAGCTATGAATTACCACTTCACACCCACTAGGATGGCTATGATCATACACACACACACACACACACACACACACACACACATGCAAAATGAAATTAAATAAATTTGGGGACGATGTGGAAAAACTGTAACTGTCATATATTGCTGGTGGGAAGGCCTAGTATTTCATCCATGTGGCAAACTGCTGGGCACTTCCTCAAAAAGTTAAACTCTGAATTACCATGTAATCCCAAAATTCTGTTCCTGAGTATACACTCAAAAGAGTTGGAAACAGGTTCTTAAACATGTATGTGTACACATATGTTCATATCAACACTATTCACAATAGCTAAAAGGTGGGAACAAATCAAATACACATCAATGTATTAATGTATAAATAAATTGTGGTGCATGCATACAATGAAATACCATACAGACAAAAATGAAGGAAGTACTAGTACATTCTAAATGTAGTTGGACCTCAAAAACATTAAAGTAAGTGCAAGAAGCCAGACACAAAAGATCAATTTTTGTATTATTCCCTTGATATGAAATTTCCAGAATGAATGTATCCATAGAGACAAGATGCAGATTGGTGGCTGCCAAAGACTGGGAGGAGGAAGGAATTAGGAGAATATGCTTAATGGATTTTAGTTTGGAGTGATGGAGATATTTGGAAGTATACAGAGGCTGTGGTTGCACAGCATTATGAATGCATTAAATGCCAAGAAATTGTTCACTTGAAAAGTGTTAATCTTATGTTATATGAATTTCACTTCAGTAAACTATTGAAAAAAATTAGTTTGAGGACTTTCAGTCAAACATCTTCAAATATATTCCTCTCCCAATTTCCTCCCTCTCCTATTACGACATCAATTAAGTGCATACAATACTTTGTTACTTCATCCTCCAGATGTCACGATTTCACCAACAATTTATATCTTCTCAAACTATCTGTGATTTTTCTTAAACATTACTATTGGCTTACATTCCAGTTGATTAACTCACATGTTGCCTGCCTTTAATCTAAGTCCATCATTGAATTTTTAACTTCAATGCTATATATATATATAAACATATATATATCTAGCATAACAAGAAGGTTATTTTTCCGATTTGAAACAACAATTTTAGTTTTCTGAAAACATGCTCATGTTGTAATTTCATTTTTAATGCAGATGCATTTTATAATCTAATGATATTTTCATTAATTTAAGCCTTCCTGGATCTACTGATGAAGAATATGGAACCTAGTTACATCTGACTTATCATTATACTAAGGATAGTGCCTTTTCTCCCAGCTTTACCCGGAAGGATCTCCTGCGTGCCCTCCTATGTTGGCAAAAGCCTGGTATTTGTCTACTACTCCATGTGCTTCAGGACACTAAGCAAACCCAAGCCCATTCACTTTAGCACAGGTGCTTAGGGCAAATTCATTGCCAGTGATAGGTATAGTTCTCTGATCCTGCATTCACATGGTTTTAGCCTAGAAATTTCTTACTATTTTGTTAGATTATCAATGCTTTTAAGACATGTTTTACTTGTATTATCCAGCCATGGAGTCAATTAGAAATAGAAAGATAATTTTTTTTTGAAAAAATACAAATCTGGTATTTCCCTACCTTAATTGGTTTTTAAAATCCTTCTGTGTGTGTGTGTGTGTGTGTGTTTGGCTACTTCTGCCCCTATGGTCTCTTCTTGCTTATGTGTTCTCCATAAAGGCACAGTTTAGGAATGTTTTACTTCCTTCTGTTTGAACTATATTGATATTAACAGAATGCAATTCTTGAATTCATATGTATAAAACTCAAATGTCCCAAATTTAAAAGATCTTTTTGCCTTCACTTCTGCTGTATTCTCATTGCCAAGGAATATTGCCATTGCCAAAGCCAGAAACATGCAGTAATCAAGTGCTCCTCACCCACCATGGACGTAGATTCAACTTTCTAGATGTCTTTAAATACTCTATCATTTTCAATGCTTTACCTAACCAAGTTCCCAAATCTTCTGTCACATAAATTTATTGCAAAAGTTTCCTAACTTTACTTCTTTGTCCCAGTTTAATTTCCTTGCAGTTTCTTTCTCACTCTGTGAAGCATAAACATTGGTTATGTTCTGTAAACAAGATGTAGCTTATATGCTCTAAATCACTCAATTATTGTCTTTTCTTGATTGACAGATACTGTTTTTCTTCATTTTCTAAGTTCTAATTTTCCTTTAATTAGCATATCCTATTTCTATCATAAAATAACATGATTTTATAAACTAAGGCAAAAAAAAAAAAACCTGGAAATAAAATGCACAAATTAAATGCACAGATATATGATTCAATATAGAACATAATCTTCCAATTAATTTAAACATGTTTTTTGTACATTTTAAATTAAAAATAGATACCTATCTCTACTTATTAGTGATCCTTTATTTCATAAATTTTGTACATTAGTACTTCTCTATGCCATTAGAAACTATCTTGGCAGAGGTTTATCTCTAGAGAATTACTCCCATCCCAAACAATGTCAATCAGGGTATTTCACCATATTATAATTTCTCCATCATTCTCAGAGGAATAATGAATTTCAAAATTGTTCAATATTCTCATCACTTTGATAGGTGTAAAACTTTAGGCAAACTGAAAAATGTATTTTAATTGACTCAAAAATATTTGGAGTTAAAACAATTTACATATACCTTGACAGTGTATATATTTGTTACTTGTGAAATAATTGCTTTCTGTTCCTTGAATAGAGTAAATTAGCTTAATCTTTCAACCTTCAATTCTTTGTCATAGGTAAAATAATGCTACCCAAGTGAGTTTGTAGAAAGAGTCCATAATGAGTTATTTGATTTAGGATAACTAAGTTATTAATTTATTCAGTATATCACTAGTTTTCCTAGAGGCAAGACCTCCTTAAAATAATATTGAACATTTAAGAACCTTTGTCAACTCGAACACAATTACTGGTTTGATTTTTAGAACTTTGGATGCACGTGGATTTATATGTATATATATTATGTATATATGTATACAATGTATATTTTTATAGCATATGTGTAATTTCATCATGGGTTTTAAGGCATATCTTCAGAAAAACTTCAGAAATGGGGATTTTAAAGGGTGTTTGTCTTGAAGAAAGGGAAATCTCTTACAACGTTTTAAATTCCTTTCTTAATATCAAGAATCTTATTGTCATTACAGCATCCAAGGAGTTTAAAGTAGAAGATTCCAGTCCCAAGTGTCATATATTTGTCATGGTAGGTCAATAAC
Source organism: Choloepus didactylus (assembly GCF_015220235.1). Taxonomy (NCBI): domain Eukaryota; kingdom Metazoa; phylum Chordata; class Mammalia; order Pilosa; family Megalonychidae; genus Choloepus; species Choloepus didactylus. Next base: position 706,112 of record NW_023637573.1, read on the forward strand.
TTAAACTGTTTGTTTGTGAGGTGATCTCATGGAGCATGAGTGAAGAAGTGGTGGAGATAAGACAAAGAAAATGCAAAAGAGAAAACAGGAAAGGGAAAAAATCCAGTGGAGCGTATGTTAATAAGAAAATTCCTGTGTTAGACACGTAGATTCAGTCCTGTCGGAATCTGTGTGGGACACACGTGAGAATCATACTTTTGGAGAGCAGGGAGGCTAGTGCATTCATCCCTCTTTAGGTGAGAGTTGCCTTTATGCTGTTCGCTCACCCTCTTCCCTTCCTGATTGTGCCTATTGCATCTGTAATGCCAAGCAGCAAACTCTGGTGACGCTAGATAAAACCCTCAGGAAGAAACGGAGATGCAAATACCAGAGGTGGGACGCTGCCCATGTGTGGGAAATCTTCCTCACAGATGCTGCAGGTCAGGGTGGACATCTGCTACAAATACACGCCTTTATCCGCTATCCCTGCCCTAGGTGATTCACGAGTACCTCGGACTATTAAAAGATTTAGGAAGCGCTTCAGAAAGTACACTCAACTGCAGGGAAAAGATATCGACAGCTTCCCAATCTTCTCATCATATGTACTGGCAATGACATCATGCTGGCTATTTGTTTGAAAGGATTATTTTGAACCCTCTCCCATATATTAAAAGAAACCAAATAGAGTTGAGGATGCAGGAGTAAATTATGCTATTCTCAGCAGTCACTTAATGTTTGTAAAGGACTGTTCTGAATGAACCTAACCACAGTTAATCTGAAGAGAAGAAATGTGATGGTTATCCTTGCTTTGCTTTTGTCAGTATTTTGTAGAGGAGTGTTTTATTGACAATGTGTCCTCCTACTGCCTAGTTTTTTGGAAGTAATCAAGTCTAAAAGATTTTCAAATTTTATGTTGGGCTGGGATCCTGAAAATATTACAATCTGGATTAAAATCAAAAACTATATTGCTGAATAAAAATAAAACTTCAGAATCAAGAATACTTAGGCTATAAGCACTGAATTTCATATTAGAAAGTGTTTTTGTTTAATACCATCTCAAAGCAGGGAATTTTTACCCTCTCATATATGAGTGATCAGAATTTAATTGTTTTAACTGAACTGAAATTAATATGCACCCTTCCAACTCAATAATAATTAAAGTTAAAAGATAAAATTTAGTAAAAGTAGACAAACTTGAGACTACCTCTATTGATGAAAATACAGCAATTTCATAAACAGAAATAATACTTTCATATAAATATACCACATTTGGAAATATTGAAGTCTACCTGAATGTTGTTCTCTTAAATAACTAAGAAATTTAATTTGAACACTAATTCAACTAAATTTATACTTCAAGACTCCTTTTGAACACAATAAAAAAGTTGGTCTTTAGTTAAATGTCTCCGTGTTATGTAAGATATTACATATTAGTGAATATTTGAAGACATTTTGATGGGCAGGTAAAAATTTCAAAGTAATTACATATTATCATCTATCAATACATAGTCAGTTCTCATCCTTTTGCAGGAGTTACATTCTATCAAGTCGCCACAAACAGAGTTAGTGACTACTGAACCACTGCCCCTAGTGGAAATACAGGGCCTAGTGCCTGAGAGCCTCTGGTAATGATGTTTCGTCAACTGATTAATACATAATCTTGTTTCATGTATGGTTCTGTTTAAAAATACCACACAACTTTCACTTCCTCCTTAAATTTGTACACAATGTTTCCCTGTGAATAGAGACTGCCCCCTTTAA
>NW_023637573.1:707949-799205 GCF_015220235.1 Choloepus didactylus
TGGCCAATTTTTTTGGTATTCTGGAAAATCTTTTCTCAAAAAGGGGTCCCTCCTGGCAATGACCAATGCAGGCAGCCATTTATTTTACCCTATCTATCTATCTATCTGTCTATCTATCTATCTATGATCAAGCCATAATTTTCTTGCTTCAGCTTGCTTGGTTTCAGAGTTAGAAATAAATTATTTTAATGGAAATTTGGATGACATCATCCCTGAGGCCCTATGAGACTAAATTTCTAGGGGGCATTTTTTTTTAAGTAACTTAATTATTTTGACTCCCAATACACCAAGCAATAGTCTGATGTCTGTTGCTCCTCCTGGAAATGGGAATGACGCTCAACAGAACTAACAGGAGCTGCTATCAAAACTGCCACCAGGCCTTCCATTGCTTTCTCATGCATTGGCTTGTCCCATACATAAGCTATAAATTTGAAAATAGTTCTATTATTTAAACCCACTCTCAAAACAAGCTGTTAATGACAAATCTGCTTTAGGACATCAGAACCCTTCTGGTTTATAAAGCAGATAGAAGTGGAGGTGATCAAAGGGGGAAGAGATAGGAGGCCCCCACCGAGACCACTTCTCTGACCATGCCCAGGCAAATGCACTGTCTCAGAACCTGGGGGAGTGGGAACCATCATTTAAAGACCACTGGATACTTAAAATCAAGTGGTTTAATAAAAGCCATTTGAGAAAAAAAGATTTTATTCACATATAGTTCCACTATTCCTTTAAGTTTCTGCATGGCTTAAAAATAGAATTTTTTTTTCTTGCTTTTACACTGAATTACTGTTCAAAATGAATACTATTAGGTAGCTGCCTTTTAAGCTCACTGCTTTTTTTTTTTTTTAAGAACTTTGAAAGAAAAAAAACAAAAGAAAGGCAGCTACTAAGAGTATGCATGGAAATAGTTTCTGCCATCTCTTGATGTGATCCTCAAAAGACTCTTGGAATGGATGTCAGCTTTATTACATTTTGGCATTGTTACCCTGTAATATACTTTCTAAGGTCCAAACTTAATACTTATCTAATCACATGAACCCTGCCATTATTCCTACATGCAGATGCCATTTTAAATCCCTCTCATTTTTTAGGTAAATGTACTAAATTTAAGTAAATGAAAAATAATATGTGGGCTCCTTGAGAATAGGGATTTGCTTCAATTATATTTTTATCCTCATTACTTTGTCAAAAGATAAATCTGAGATGAGTCTGCAGATTACAACATTTTATTTGGGACACCAAAGTTTTGCTGTAGCAAAGGAAGCCAGATCACTTGCAAGAATGGAAGTAGCTTCCAGGTTCTAGGGATGGGAAATTATTTTTATAAACATAAATAGGACATTAGCTTGACTAACACTGATTGGTTGAGGGTTTATCTGTCTTACAGGGAAGGTTTGAGGCAGGTATTTTGTACTGGGTCAAACATAATGAAATATGAGATTGGTTGTCTATCTGGGTCAGCTGCCTTGGTGGGGATTTCAAATTTCAAAAGCTAACAAGAGGAAATTCAAGAGGGAATTCAAAGAGGAGGTAGTTACCATTTTTGGCTCTGAGGGGTCCCTAAAGCTTTCTCTATACAATTTTATCAGCTTAGTACCTGGCATGGCAAAGCTCATATTCTTTAAACAATTGTTGATTGAGAACTTACTATGCCTTGTGTTCCTTTCTATGTGCTTGTGATAAATTGTGAACAAGAAGAAATCTCTACTCTTGTGGCTTCCATATTCCGTCAGTGGGAGATGGACAACAGATATAATAAGATAAATTAATTATATAGTTTGTTTGAAGTAGATAAATGCTATGGAAATGAAAAATAAAAATGTGGAGCTGGGAAGAAGGATCACAAATTTTGAGACAGGAAAGAAGTCAAATTGAAATTTTGAATAGAGCTGTTAGGGCAGGCCTCATAGAAAAAGTGACATTTGATGATAGATTTGAGGAAGGGAAAGTGGCAAGCAATGATGATGTCTGGGGAAAGAGCTTTCTCAACAGAAATTTCCCCAAAGCAAAAGGCTTAAGGCAGAAGTATGCCTGGCCTGTTCTAGGAACAGCAAGAAAGCTTGTGTGCTGAGCTGCAAGGAGAAGGGCAGAGGATGCCAAAGATGTGATGGTGGTACAGACGATACATGCTTCATAAACCATGCCAAGGAATTTCATAACTATCCTGAGTTAAATAGGAAGCCATTGCAGTGTTTTGAGAAAGGAGTGACATGATGTAGATTTAGGCTTTATAAGGATCGTATAAGCCACTGTGCAAAGAATACTCCATGTGTAGGGTGGAGGGGAGGTGGGGAAGAGACTGGAGAGAAGTTAGTAGATGCTGTCAGTAGTCCAAGTCAGAAATAGTGATGGCTGTGCTCATAGAAGTAGCTAAGTCAGCGACCAGGCAGAGCAGGGAGGAATCGTGAGATTCTGATTTATTTTGATGGAAGAAGTGACATTTGCTAGCATTTTTGGATTGGGGAGTGTGCTGGTTTGGATGTATTATGTCCCCTAAAATGCCATGTTCTTTAATGCAATCTTCTGGGGGCAGATGTATTAGTGTTGATTAGGTTGGAATCTTTGGATTAGGTTGTTTCCATGAAGATGTGACCCACCCAACTGTGGGCAATACCTTTGATTAGATTATTTCCCTGGAGATGTGGGCCTGCCCATTCAGTGTGGGTCTTGATTTAATCACTGGGGTCCTATAAAAGAGCTCAGAAACAGAAGGACCTCCAAGCGGCTGCTGCTTAGAGAGACATTTTGGAGATGGCCTTTGAAAGCAGACTTTTGCTGATGCTTCGGAGATACTAGCCCAGAGTCTGCCCCAAGAAGCTAAGCCTAAAGACACTTTGGAGAACCCGATTTTGAAACACAACCTGGGAGCAGGCAGATGCCAGCCATGTACCTTCCCATCTAACAGAGGTTTTCTGAATGCCAACGGCCTTTCTTCAGTGAGGGTATAGTCATGTTTATGCCTTGGTTTGGACACTTTTATGGTTGTAGAACTCTAACTTTGTGACCAAATAAACCCGGTTCTGGTATTTTGCATAATTGCAGCATTAGCAAACTGGAACAGGGAGCGAAGGAAAGAATGAGTTAAGCTAAAGTTGACTTCAAAGTTTGGGGCATGAGCAACTAAAAGTAATGCAGTCATCATGACTTTTGGGGAAAGCTGCTGGTGGAGCAGGTTGGTGGAGGAGGTGGCAGTCAAGGATCAGGAGTTCCTCTTTGCACACGTTATGTTTGAGATGCCAAATAAATGTCCCAGTGGGAGTTTCAAGGAAGTAGTTGGATACACAAGGGAGCAATATCTCGAGGAGATGTCTGGGATTGAGATAGAAATTATTTTCAAAATAAGCTTGGGATTGTGGAGAGAAGGAAAAATTTAGATTAGCTGAAACAGTGGAGATAAGTAGTTGAACTTCGTACCATCGCAAAACACGGGAAGATCAGTTCAAGAAGGCAACTGTACATAGGAAGTAAAGCAGAATAAGAAGCATTCTTCTTGATTTCACAGTTGTTTCTTATCTTCTTGCATTTTCTTTCAAAAATGCATTTGTAATTTTTCAAAAACAAGGATTAATTTTTGCAAGTGCATCCTCATATGCTTCTCAGAATTTCCAAATGACAGTCATTTTTATCAGTGAATAACCTAAGTGTATAAATGTTTTGAATTTGAATTTTTATGGCCATACATGATTCTCTTATACACTAGCTTTCTAATTCAAACAATATAATTTTTCTTTTAATGATTATACAGTCTATCAGACCACAAATAAACAGTTTGCTGTTTAAATCTGCTGCTAAATCTAATGAGTAGTAATGTATATAGTGAGCTTAAAGCAATGGAGAGAAAGTAAGAAACTATGGTAGACACAGACTCTTGGAATGCACAAGTTTCTTATTTGCTAATATATCATCTCATTCATTGCAGAAGATGACAAACAATAAAACCTAGAAGTATTTGCCTACTAAAATGCCGCAGCTCTGCACTTTGATCTGCAGAAATCAGTGAATAGATGCATGAAGAGGTACCTAGAGACTGTGGCTCCTCAGAAAACAGAAATTCCTTGCAAACCCTTCCATCTTCCTTTCCCTTACAGTGGTGAGGGCTAGCTGCTGCCTTATGCTAATGTTGGGTAGTTTCCGAGGCAGAGAGGCAAGTATCGTGTGAAACACGGATGAACTCTTAATAGCGGCAGGTAACATTATCTGGAGTGTGCCTCAGAGACCCCAGAACTGAATGATGGCAAGTAGCTAGAACCAGGAGTGAACAAAAAAACTAGGCATATTCTGTCATGAAAAGTGAACGCGTCCAAGAAAAATCCTGGCTGGCAGAGACATTCTTTTTCATGCAGAGCAGGCGTGCCTGATTTCTGAAAAGGGCTCAGTGCTTGAAATTTTCTTTGTGCAGAATGTTTGAAATCAAGCAAGCTGGAGTGGCAAATAAGGCAGAGCCATTCCCCTCATGTAGAAAAATCAGCAGAAGCTTTCAAACATACGAGTTATGAAACAACGCAGCTGGGATTCTTTTCAAGCAGTGTGTCAAGCTATTACTCAGAGCACTGAAGATGTGGTTTTTGCTTTCTGCTACATTTCTCTGAAAAGCAGTTGAAAAGAACCAACTGGCTGCATTCGAAATGTGGAGAGTAATATGAAAACTGGTCTATGCTATTCAAGCAAAGATTTCTCTGCTTTTGTTAAAACTTCAACCTTTGTTTTGAGCTAAAATTCAAGTTAAGACCCTGACATTTACTTGACTGTTGAGGTTATCTAGGCTTTTATGTGACACAGAAGAGTAGGAGATGTGGCCAGACAGCATGGTGGAAAGAATGCACGATTTCACGTCAAAGAACTTGGGCTGCAGTACTTGCTCCAGTAGTTTCTAGTTAAAGGAAATCAATTTCTCCAATTTTTAAATTGGGGATGATAAGAACGAATAGCAGAGTATAGGTATTTTATGATGAAATATGAAAATTGCTTTTTACACTGTAAACTCCTGCTGACATCACAATTACTATTTTGTGTTGTTTTCCAAACCTTATGAAGATTGTTGCTGAGAAGAGGAAGTGTCATTATTTGTATTGGATCAGAGAGAATTAATAAAGCTCACAGGCTGAGGGACATAAGCCAGCAGAGTTCAACAAGCCAAAGGCAAGTGGATAGAAGGAATAATTGATGGCTGTGATCGCCAAGTAGATTTGCTGGGACAAGTTCAAGGTCAGGGAAAAGTAAACAAATACCATGGACAACTTTTATTTGTATGATAAATTAATAGAGTTTTGAACTTATGAATAATGTCCTATTTTGCCTATTTTAGAAAGAGTTACATGGGCACTGCTAAATAAATGTGTTTGTATCAGAATATGTATTTCAGGCACATGATAAATTAAATAATAAAAGTGAAATAGAGTGAAAAGTATTCCTGTTCTGTATTTTTTTCTGACACAATTTTAAATCTCAATGATTTTTTTTTAAATATGGCTATTTAATTTAAGAATTTTCTTTTAAATAGGCTGTTAAAATAATATTCATAAAAAATCTCAATAACAATGTATAATAATATATAATGATAGCATCAAATTTAAAGTATATCAAAAGAACTATGAAAATGCTGTATTGAAACCAAAACCATAACAGAAAAATCTAAACAAAATAACTACAAAATTCTACTAACCTAAAATAAATAACTTATAAATAGGAAATTATTCTACATTCTTGAATCAAAAAGTATAATAAAACTATGCTTTCATTGTAAAAATCTATCTGCATAATGTTAAGGAAAAAACAGTGCCTAAATGCATATTTTGATATTCTTAATTAGAATATCATTTGAGGAAAGCAATTTAACAAATAAAATCATTAATGTCAGTACAATAAAATCATTAATGTCAATGTAATATTACTAAATAAATATATTTCTGGGATTTTGTTCTATGGATAATGGGTAGTGGCTTAAAACCACACACGTTTATTATCTCACAGTGGGTGGGTCAGGGGTCTGGGCACAAGTTAACTGGGTCCCACAAGGCTTCATTCAATGTGTCAACGAGTCTATGATGTCTTCTGGAGCTCAAGGTCCTCTTCCAAGCTTCCACACTCACACTGTTGTTGACAAACTTTATTTCTGTGCATCTGTATGTGCGAGGGCCCCAGGTTTCCCTTTGGCTGTCGGCTAAGGCTGCCCACAGTTCCAGGCCAGGCAGCACTCTCCAAAGGCAGTTCTTAGCAGGCTCGGTGCCTTCTTCAAGGCTTGCAGGAGTCTCTCTCCAGTCTGATAAGATGGAAACTTATATAGCAAGATGTAATCATGGGAGACACATCCCTTCACCTTTGTCATATGCTGTTGGTTAGAAACAAGTCACAGGTGCCACAGGGATTATGCAAGGGTGTGGATCATTGGGAATGACCTTAAGGTATATCTGCCACACATGGTAAAGCCATGTGCTATGATGGTAAATGAAAATTGCATGTATATATGAATAAAGTCAACCATAAACAAATATTCATACCCACTCACATGCAAAAACTTCTTGGACTGAAATAAATCCATTATTGGATTTTCTGCATTGACAGTATATCATTTCTGACTTAAAATCAAGTGAATTAAGAGAGAAAGGATCATTTTAAGAAAACCCAAGATGAACTTCAGCTAAAATAAACAAGTAGTTCTAATTGCAATTACGTGCATTTAGGGTACTTGAATAGGTAGATAGGTCATATTTTTGTTTTATACTCATGTACTTAGTACACTCTCCACATCTTAATTTTGGGACTTTACATTCTAATGAGAACTTGGCTTATGAAATATTAACTACACTTTCAGAGATAACTTGTTATCATGGGAATTTGCATATGTCCAAGCCTTTCTGATCACCTGATCACCTTTTAAAATGTAAGCCCTCCTAACTAAAGAAATGGAAGTCACAAACCAGAGGAAAATGAATTTTCAAAATATTTGACCATTTTCATGACTATCCACCTGAAACACACATTTCTTTTGACACCAGCTCCCATACAAGATAAGAATGTAAAATGATTTATACAGATTGCTTGGAAGACCAAAAAGAACACAGAGGTCATGAGACAATGCACTTACTTGGGGTCTATCCAAATGAACTCAGTGGAAAAATACTAGTTGGAATATAAATGCATTCAGGAAAGAAAAAGAGCTTATCCAAATTGCTTCTGTTAAAAGAACATATTGTTTTAGCTGGAATAATTTCACTGATTTAAAATTAGTAGTTTGCTGTCTTGTTCTCCTTGGAGCTGAGCATTTAAATAGGAGCCAGATGAAGTATGTTACAGTGGAGAAATGAGAGCAAGCAACATCGAAATATAAAGTCAAAGGAACCTGCATTTCTTTGGTTCTTGCTCCCACTGCTAATGCAGATCCTTGTCCCCTAGTGACACCCTTGTAAACATTTACGTGACTATGAACAGAGCAGATGACTTGCCCTGCATTCTTCCACCCACAGGTATCAGCTCTTCTTCAGGTGGTTCTCACCTTCTTTACTCTGAAGCTTTCCTTTTTACCATGTGTGACAGTTTGGACGTATTATGTCCCCCAAAATGACATGTTCTTTGATGCAATCTTATGGGGGCAGATATATTAGTGTTTGATTAGGTTGGAATCCTTTGATTGTTTCTATGGAGATGTGACTCAATCAATTGTAGGTGAGATCTTTGATTGGTTAATTTCCATGGAGGTGTTACCCCACCCATTGAGGTGGGTCTTAATTGAATCACTGGAGTCATAAAAAAGTTCGCATACATAAAAAAGTTCACCTCCAGAAGGAGGTGCTGCAGCCAGGAGAGACACTTTGAAGAAAGCACAGGAGCTGAGAGTGGCGCTGGAACACAACCTGGGATCAGCAGACACCAGCCACCTGCCTTCCCAGCTAACAGAGTTTTTCCAGGTACCATTGGCCTTCCTTGGGTGGAGGTATACTAGTGACGATGCCTTCATTTGGAGTTTTTCATGGCCTTCAGACTGTAACTTTGTAACCAAATAACTCCCCTTTATAAGAGCCAATCCATTTCTGGTATTTTGCATAATGGCAGCATTAGCATAACACCATGCAATGGCAAACCCCAAATTACCAGGCTACATCTGAGAAGAATCATTATCTCTTTTAGGAACATCGATGCTTTAATTGTGTTGTTGAGGAACTGAGGATTTTGACACTGTCTCTGCCCACAGAAGCTACTAGGACAAAGCAGTAATGAAAAGCTTGATGAGTTGGTGATGACTTCTGGGCTAGGGCATTGAGCAAGGTTGTTTATATTCATAATCTTAATTGCCACACATGAAATCCCAGTGAGATAAGCATCATTGCACACTAGTGGACAAATCAAAGGGGGAAAGTTGCAAGATCTTCCAACTCTAATAATAGAGAGGCAAATCAAAAAAGTAAAGCAAGAAACAAGCCCACAACCATAATGTTGCCATTTCATTTCAGGGAACTTTTCCCTTATAGAGAGCCCCGATAAGTTTCTGTGGGTTCTGCTGGGGAGCACACCATGTGAGAGAGTGCAATGCTAGTCAATCTATCTGGAGGAAAGGTACTTTATTCTTGTTGTTGTTGTTTAAATTCCAATCCATTGCCCACGCATATTTTTGCAAAACACAATGAAAATGAAATTTAAAATATCAAAGACAAATAAAAGTCCTATTTTGTATTATTAAATCTAACAGACATAAAATACATTTGTAACCATTCTATAAAAATGTCTAAATGTTTATTCTGAATTTCTTTCCTTCTCTGATCGTGGAATAGTAACAAAAATTCCATTGTCCTATATACCTGTCTTAGTTTTCTAGGGCTGCTGTAACAAATCACAACAAAGTTGGTAGCTTAAAACAAGAGGAATTTATTCACTTGTAATTCTGGTGGCTACAAGTCTGAAATCGAGGTGTTGGAAGGGCCATGTTCCCTTTGAAACCTGGAGGGGAGAATTTGTTCCGCGCTTCTCTCCTGGTTTCTGATGGCCCCAAGAGTTTCTTGGCTTGAGGAAGTGTAACTTGAGTCTCTGCCTTGGTCTTCGTGGTCATTTTCTCTCTTGTCTGTCTACGCATCCCTGTGTCCAAATTTACCTTTTCTAATAAAGGACAGCAGCCCTAGTGGATTAAGTCCAGTCCTAATGGATTAGGGTCCACCCTAATACAATTTGGCCTCATATTAACTAATCACATTTCCTGAGACAACTGTTTCTAAATAAGGTCATATTCTAGATACTGGGAGTGAGGACTTGAACATCTTTCTTGGGGACACAAGTCTACCCATGGCAACCCCTCTCAGACCACATTTTGAAGAGTAATGATGAATTGGACATGTTTCTTGACACGATTGCTAAAACTTATATTATAATGAGATTCCAGAGTTATTTATTATAATGTCCCTTGAGGCAGGCCATAGAAAATTGCCAAATTAATATTCAATAACACACATTCTGCAAAGAAGAGCCAAATAATCATCCAAATGAACAACATTCTAATGATGTAGATTTGATCTGAGAATAAAATTTAGAATTCTTGAGAAAATATTTTTCTGAATGTTATGTCAGAAAATTATGAGTATTATCTTTCTAAAATTATTATTAAGGATTCAAGAGATGGTTGGTACTTTAAGGGTACATTTTCTGTAAGGAGTTTGCTTCAGATAGCTCCATATGGATTGTCAATTGATGAATAACAGGAAGGTCTAACATTCTTATAGTAACCATGATTTATAAATAGACATATTTCTTAACAGCTAGTGACTTAATCTACAGAGAAGATCAAATGCCTATGGAATGAATATGATTTCATTCTAAGAAAACAATACTAGGTTTTTCCAACAAATTGAAAAATGATGATTGGAAAGCTTAACTATAGCATTACTTGAATTTTCAGAATTGCAGTTCATAATTGTTTATCAAAGTTGACCATTGCAGTCAAAACCACATACAGGAAAACTGAATGGAGCCTGGTGACATTGTTTTGCAACTAGTTTCACTTCATGGTGAACCCAGGAGGAATTGTTTGATACGTTTACCACCAGATAACTAATAGACTGGATGCATCTTATGGACTTGTTGGAAAAAAGGCCAATTGAAATATTGGCTGATAATCTGCCAAAATAAGTATTATGCTTTAAATATATTTGACATTGTGCCATTCTTCCTGAAATTGATGACACTGTAGAGCTAATTGTCTGTTGAATCCACTTTTACAATACAAAATAAAGCCTTATACTTAGCACTGAGGAAAATCCATGTACTTTTCTACCTAATAGCAGGAAAGGGCACTCCAAGTTCCTTCAAACTGGACTTAAGTAATTAAAGTAGGTATAATCCATTAAATGAAAATGAAAATTTAAAACTAAGGTATGGTGCATCAATGTTAACAATATTAACTGATGTATTTTGAGACGATTAATCCTGACCCTTTTACTAAGATACATGCCCTGTGTGTATGTAAAAATAATCTAGGGGATCATGCAGATTTGCTAAAGCTTCCCTCAGGTTGATTTGTGTCTACAAAGATAAAATTTGAATGATGATTGTTCATTTTGTTTCTTATGGATTAACCCACAAAGTGTTAAAAATTATGCCTCCCATCTATGAAGGAGCAGCCATGCCTAGACTCTTTTGCTCCATGTGGAGAATGGTGAACTCAAAACTCACAGATGCAATCTGTCAAGGAAGAAACTGGCATATAGTTTAGGGTAAGTAAAACAATGGGTGTTCATCTGGGAGTGCAGAGCTGTAAATTTGCTATTTTCAAATATGGCCTGGACAATATTCCAGGTCGAGCTAAGTGTGACTATGTCCTTGGCTTAGTAAGGCCAAACCTGGAAATAATTCAAGGACTCTGAATAACAACAGACGTTCAGATGGGAGAAAATGTTTCATAGACCCTCTATTTTAGATGAGACGCTTTCTTGTTTATCTTTGTGTTTTTTTAATTAATAAAATGATGCATTATATGTAACAAATAAATGAATTAAAGGCACCTGAATTTCCCTTGAAATTTAAAGCTGAGAAAACAATGTTTCTCATGTCTTAATCAGCACTTGAGTTCCAATGCTTTACATTCTAAATTCACACTGTTGGTTAGGTTAGGCATTTTGACCTTGGGAAGGAGCCACAGAGGGAGCAGCCAGAAGCTGAAAGTAAATGGAAACCAGAAGGGAAGGGAGAAGCCACCGTGTGCCTCGCCTGTCGTCTGACAGAGGAACCACGGACCAAGGAGCACCCACAGCCGGGCCTGGAGTGCCAGTCTGCTGGAGGGAAGCATCAGCTTCATGACACTTTGATACGGCTCCTCCTGGCCTCAAACGCATGAGCTAACAAATTCCCATTGTTTAAGCCAACCCGTTGTATGGTAATTGCTTTAGCAAAAAAGGAAATTAAAACAAGTGGACTGGCCATACTAAGGAAGGAATCAGAGAGCTTGAAGATAGGCAATCGAAAGTTCTCCAACTGAAATGCAAAGATGAAAAAGAATGAAAATGAAAAGAATAGAAAAAAAGAGATGTGTTAGCATTAGAAAGGGAATAAAGAAGATAAAAATATTTTCTTTGTTATCCACTGCCTCTAAGAGATACAGAGTTTTAAAAAATAGCTGTGACAATTATAGGTGTGGTTATAGCATCGGTATAAGCTAAACAAGTAATATCAATGTGATAAGGGACATGAGGAAAAATCATGAACTATGCTATAAGGTACATGCACTAGACATGGAGTAGCACAGTGTTACTTGGTGGGACTAACAAGTTATAATTGCATATTGTAAACTCTAGGACAGCCATTCACATGAATTTATTAAAAAGTATAGTTGGTATTCTAAGAGAGGAGATAAATAGGGTCATATAAAATGCTTAAATAAAATCAGAAAAGTTGAAAAATGGGGGAAAAGAAACTAAGACAAACACAATGAATAGAAAACAGTTGCAAACATGGTAGATATTAATCCAACTATAAGAATAAACTACATTAAATGTCAATGGCCTAAATATACCAATTAAAATAGAGATTGTCAGAGTGGATGAAAAAAACAAGACCAAAGTATATAATGTCAGTTCAAATTCCTAGGGCTGCCGAAGCCAGTACCCACCAAACTGACAGCTTAAAACAACAGAAATATATTATCTCACAATTGTAGAGGCCAGAATTCTGAAATCAATTTTTCAGCAGAGTTGGTTCATTCTTGAGGTTCTGAGGGAAAATAGGTTCCAGGCTTCTTTCTTAGTTTCTGGTAGCTGTGGCAATCCCTAGTGTCTCATGTCTTGTAGGTGCATCATTCCAATCTCTACTTCTGTCTTCATATGATTTTTTCCTGTGTCTCTATGTCTTCTCCTTTTCTTTCTATGACACCCATCATTGGATTTAGGGCCTATCCTAACCTAGGATGATGCCTTCTCAAGATCTTCATGTTATTTACACCTGAGAGACAGGCAAAATGATAGACACAATAAACAGTCAGGGATCACCTGGAGCTTGGTGGTGGGGTGGAGTGAATAAGTGAAGCACAGGGGATTTTTTAGGACAATGAAACTAATCTGTATGATACTGAATTGGTGACTATATCCAATTATGCCTAAAACCATAAAACTTTATAGGACAAAGAGTGAGCCTTAATGTATGCAAATTTTAATAAAATCATTCAGGAGTTCAGGCAATCCTGGATGAAATACACAATGTGACAAAGCAATCTAACTATGTTACCCATTGAAGGGTAGGAAGCAGTTGCTGACTTAAGGAAGTTCAGATTTGAGTGGAGTCTTTAAGAATAAGGACAAAATGGAACTGCACTTAAGCACTGTAGTCTACCTAATAAAGTTATATCCTATGGGGGTACAGGTTAATAATTCTGATAGTGCTATACTTGTATACTAGAATTAATCGATTAAGTCAATGAATGGTTGATGAAGGGATCCAGGTTACTCACTGTTGAAGTGGGACTTATGGATAAGCAATGGGAGGAGGCTAGAATGATTGATGTGGTATTAGGTTAGAATTGGAGAGATCAGTATGAAGCCATGTTTATCTTACAAAAATTACTTATTGAAATATTTGTGTGTATGTGTACATACAAAGGCAAATATACACACATATAAAGGCTTATTCTATCAGCTGAAATGACCTAAAAAATGATAATTGAGTAACAGTGAACCCACTCATCATCCAGATATTGGTATCTAAGGAAGTGGGTCTCTTTGGAGAATTACTTGATTCTAGGGCTAGGGCATGTCATGTCAAAAACTAGGAAAGATATATTAGAAAATCTTTCAGTATTTTGGGGATATGTCAAAGGGACATAGGAACCAAATAAAAGAGCTCCCAGTGGACAAATCTGGAACAATTTGAGTGGCAAAATAAATAGTATTAACTTTTGACAGAAAGTATAGAATAAATGTCTATGAATCCATATTGATATACATGAATGATTGAACAAATAAATAAATTCAGGAGAAAAGACAAAACTCCACTGCAGAAGAATTCCTATTAATTTTATAGATAGTCCACCTTTAAGGAAGCAGAGTGTAATCCCCATTCCTTATGTGGGGGCTGTGCATGTTGATTTCCTTCCAAAGGCTACTGTATAGAAAGGGGGTAAAGAGAACAAATTTGTAGTGCGCTAACCTGACAAACCCTGCTCCAGGTAAAAGAGCAAGATAAATACAAACAGTGATATGATGTGTTGATAATATGTACCTTTGATATATCATAAAAACTGTCCTTAATGCCTGTGCTCCTCCTCCTGAAAACCCAAATCCCAAATCTAATTATGGGAAAAAATAAGCCAAACCACAGTTGACAAACTTTATGCAAAATATCTGATCAGTTCTCCTCAAAGCATTTAGCATTGTCAAAGACAGGCAAAGTCTAAGAAACTGGCACAGCCAAGAAGAATTCAAGGAGATATGACAACTAAATGTATTGTGGTGTTCTGGATGGGATCCATGGACAAAAATAAAAAAAAAATACATATATGTATAAATATGTAAATGTGTGTGTGTGTATATATATATATATATATATGGTAAATACAAAGGAAATCCTGAATACAGTGTGACTACTAATACATAGGTATTGGTTCATTAATTATAGAAAATGTATCATATTACAGTTACATGTTAATAATAGGGGAAACTGGGTATGTGGTATATGGGAACTCTCTGTATTATGTTTTCTATTTTTCTTTAAATCAAAAATTATTCTAAAATAACAAAGCTCATTTAAAAATAATAGTACAGTATATGTCCATTATGAAGAGCAGGCCAGGATACTTACATGTTATGTCAGGATTTGTTTCCCATCTGTAGCATGGGCTAGTTATGAAATTTATAATGCATTGATTTCTGATAGTTAAAAGGATGTGCATTCATATAGCAACTGTTAAAAAAGCTGAAAAAGAGTGCAGACTTCGACTAGAGATATGAATGAAGCAGATGTGGCTAGGACTGGGGCAAATCAGGACAAAGGGTAAAGGACAATACTGACTGTGTTTTAAAACTTCAAATTCCATGTGAGACCATGGGAAGAGATGTTTAGTTGGTGCAAGATCTATATTTCCTAAACAATTTAACTTGTACAGTTTGTTCAAATGTCATAATTACATGGAACTTTTAATAAGAAGTGAGACCTGGTAGTTTTACATAGGTCACTGTGAAATAGTGACACATCCCAAAGTAATTTTGACAGAGAATAAAAATATATATGTGGGACCCTCCTGAAGAGCTGGGGGAAAATGCAGAGGTGTTGGGCTTCCTCACCTGGATTGTTGCTGATGTTCTCACAAACATTGAAGACTGGTGGTTTGATGTGCCAAGCCCTCTATCAGGGGACTTGACCTTGTG
Source organism: Choloepus didactylus (assembly GCF_015220235.1). NCBI lineage: Eukaryota > Metazoa > Chordata > Mammalia > Pilosa > Megalonychidae > Choloepus > Choloepus didactylus. The sequence goes on from NW_023637573.1 coordinate 722,784, forward strand.
AAGCTCCTTACTGCAAAGGAGAGGCTAAACCTGCTTATAATTGTGCCTAAGAGTCTCCCCCTGAGTACCTCTTTGTTGCAGATGTGGCCCTCTCTCTCTAGATAAGCCAACTCGGCAGGTGAACTCACTGCCCTCCCCTCTACATGGGATCTGACTCCCAGGGTTGTAAATCTCCCTGGCAACGTGGGATATGACTCCCGGGGATGAATCTGGACCAGACTTTGTGGGATTGAGAACATCTTCTTGACCAAAAGGGAGATGTGAAATGAAACAAAATACAGTTTCAGTGGCTGAAGGATTCCAAATGGAGTTGAAAGGTCACTCTGGTGGGCATTCTTATGCACTATATAGATAACCCTTTTTAGGTTTTAATGTATTAGAATAGCTAGAAGTAAATACCTGAAACTGTCAAACTGCAACCCAGTAGCCTTGACTCTTGAAGACGATTGTATAACAATGTAGCTTACAAGGGATGACAGTGTGAGTGTGAAAACCTTGTGGATCACACCCCTTTATCCAGTGTATGGATGGATAAGTAGAAAAAATGGGGACACAAAACTAAATGAAAAATAGATTGTGAGGAAGGGGGATGATTTGGGTGTTTTTTTTACTTTTATTTTTTATTCTTATTTTCATTTTTTTTGGTGCAAGGAAAATGCTCAAGAAGTAGATTGGGGTGATGAATGTACAACTACATGATGGTACTGTGAACAATTGATTGTACACTTTGGATGATTGTATGGTATGTGAATATATCTCAATAAAATTGAATTAAAAAAAAGGATGTGAATTTACAATCAAACCTGAGTTATCCCTTATTTTTTAATATATGAAAATATTTTGTGGCTCCTTCAAGTTTTATTACTATTTGATTTACTTGATGAGTAGTCATAACAGCATGTGACTCAACAGGCCATACTAGAATTTTGAAGATATGGTCAGTTCTTAATTAACGGGAGAATTATATGAAAGTTAAGTTAAGTAGCTGGACATCACAGATTAGCAAAAAAAAAAAAAAAAAAAAAAAAAAAGACAAAATAAAACTAGTAAAAGTTAAGTCTATACATAATATTTTTCCATATAACTGTCTCCAATTTGATGTCTACAAAGTACAGCATATATTAAATGCATCAAACATTTGTGTTTTTATTTTTCCCTGGTAACCTCTATCCTTTACTTTTTTTGCATGCCTCTCTTTGCCTTGGTTTCATTCTAAATTGTGTTAAGCAATGTTAAATAATAGCATTATTCAGTGATCAACCGAAGGTTTTTAAATCCCATTTTGTTGTCTGACTTTTGTTAAGCATGCAGAAGACCCATTATCTTCCACTCAGAAACTTAGTTTCTTTAGTACAGAAGTTACCAAGAATGGGCATTTTCTTTTCAACTGCCAAGGAAACAAACTGGGATTGCTTCATCAAGCTCATTATTTGGGAATATTTTATTTTTTGTCATTCCCCATTTTCAGTGTGCTTTACTCTCTTGTCGTACATAACAACAGTTATACTTAAGATGCCACCTATCTTTTCAAACATCATTAATTATCTTAATGCCTTTCCCATATTATAATGGAAGCTGTTGGAAATTCCTAATATCCCTAACACTCCACACTGTATCAACATACTTGTTCATAAATATTTCTTCCAGGCAATCAGTTTTTACAAGATTTTTTAAGATGAATTTTGATTATTACATATTTGTTTATGTTTGGAAATCAAAATATTAGGTGTATTTTAACTAAACTACTCCTCCCTTTTGCCTTACAATATCTGAGCAGATATGTGGGTAGAGTCTATTCCCAGAGAATGATACAAATCATTATTTTTCTCAATGACCTGCCTTCTAGTCCCTGAGAAAACAGGCTTAGATGGGTGTGGGGTGTCCATTCTCATCCTCTGGCTTCTCTCTCCTATTTACTCCTCTGGTATCCAAAATACTGGGCTATCAAAACCCCTCTGTGGGAAGAGCTGTACATTCTGACATAGAGATTAACCTTGGGACTCCGATACTTTAAAGTTCAGAGCTCTAGGCCAACTTTTGTCTGAAGTTTAGGCTAAATGGTCAACTTTCTCACTAAGATAAGGAAAAAAAGGATGTAAAGGTTGGCTTTTATCACTACGCATGTAATGTGCTCTGTTGAAAATACAGCACAGTTTAATCATTTAGAAGTTCATTAAAATGTAGCAGTTATATGGCATCCTGTATCATCCATCAGAAATAAAGCAGTCAGAGAAAACTTCCAAATATGTCATGAGATGTTCTTGGAAACATATCATATCATATTGCTGTCTGATACTCCATCTGAGTTCCCAAGAAGAACTGAATGGCTCTGCCACTGAGTTTTCAAAATAATAAGTTCACCCACATGCCTTCCTACTCACTTATACTCCAAATATTCTTGAGTGTGCATCTGATTGTTGGAATATAGGTGAAGTAGAGAAACCAGGTTATGGAGGGATAAAGACAATTTTTTTATTATTTTCCATAGTCCTGCATGTAAAAAATAGCAAGACTATTCTGAGTGAACCACACAGCATCAATGTGTATACAGGAAAAATGGAGAATTGACTTTGCATCAGGCAACATCTGATCTTCATAGAGAATCTGCAATAGATTACTATATAGATTGCTTATAGATTACTTAAATCTTCACTTTGGATTTCTTTGAATACATGGCTTGTAGCAGTCATAGTTCTCTAAATAATGATTATATTTAGTTTTTCCTACAAATATGTAAGTTTTAATGCGATGAAAGAATTTTGTTTTTCAATATAGTTTTTACACTCTTTTCACATCTGTGGATTTTTTTAGTACAATTTCTGAACTCATGTTGATGTCCCCAAAGATAGCTCCTCTTAATGTCAAAGTAAAATGTCATTTCCCTACTTTTCAAGAGTTTCACCACAACTGTAAGAACCAACTCCTATTATTACTTGTGTGAAAGCCTAGTTTTCACAAGAATTTTGCTAGATGAGCGTATAGTTTTTTTAAAAATTACTATTGTTTCCTACAGCTTTGAATTGTCTTTATTTATACAACTTAATTCATTTGAATATCAAATACTATTTGAAAGATTACTTCATATTACTCTATATTTTTCAAAAGTGTGAGTAAGTTTCGTTATTAGTTATTATAGGTTGAGAGAAAAAAATGCACGGCAAATAAAGGAGAGATAAGCATACATAAATTATGTAAAGTCAGAGATATATTTGCTAGGGGAATAATGTGTCTATAATATGTATAGACTATTTCATAATTTGAAAATTGATCAAGAAAAAAAGGTTTGGGTATAGCTTTAAGTGCTTTTATGTCAGCTGCTTTAACTGACTACAAGTGTACAGCTGATTACAATGCCCAGAGGTGATTGTTTGGGAAAATGGAAATTGATATGGTGAAATAGAATATGATATATTGCAGTCTATTTTCATTTCAAAGCCGCACTGTATAGTAGAGGCTCTAAAAAGATGGAGAAGAGAAGTCCGGCCAGTGACAAATAGGTTCAATTCTTTTGAATATATTATACTTCTGAAGCCAGCAGAAAGGGTAAACAGTGCCCATACCTCCCATATAGTTTATATAACTGTGAATTTCATTATGTTGGATTCAATTTTACCTAGAATCCATAAGAAGTTTTTGAAAGTTTCAAATGGGCAAAAGAAATGGATAACTCAGAAAATCTGATCCAATAATTAAGTTTACAATTAAAAAAATGATATATTGATATTCCCCTAGAACATATTATTCTGATGAGATTTTTGAAGGAGGAGGAGGTAATTTGTACTCTTCAGTAGTGCCAGAGGCATTCTCACAAAATGTTGTTATAAATCTACATATTTAAGAGATCTTTATACTGCAGTGTTTTTAAGAGAAAACTGTACTGCAGACTGCAAAGGGTTCTGCTTAAGTTAATAATTTAAGAATTGAACCCTGGAATTATTTACCGTATCATACACCTCTTACCACTATACAGATAAACATACACACACATACATATGTACACAGAAATTCTTTAAGTTTTCCATGCAAAAAAGGGAATGTATTAAGAACCCACTGTCATTCCTTTTATTTTTTCATGGATTGCAAGTAGATGCTTTGCCCCATCTGAAAAATAAGATCAACAGCCCAGGAACTAAATTCCAATATGTGAGCCAACAGATCATTTCTGCTGAGCTGACTCCATTCTTTGTACTTAAAGATTCTGATTCTTAGCTGGGAGTACAGTTGAAGTGGATAAAATCTCCAGAAATTCAGAAATAAAAAAAAGAAAATATATTTTAAATGCTATTTAATAATAAAAGAAAACAATACTCCTTGTTGCTATGTTAAAACAAAGTGCAAAGTAAATTATGAGCAGATTATCTGAAAATGCCACAAAAAAAAAACCTCATTAAGTAATCAACCTGAACCCAACATAAAGTTTTGTAAAAAATGTAAATATTCCCTTATCATACTTTGTTCTAAGTTGTATTTATTCAATTTGAGGAAGAAGGCATGGGAGAAAGTACTGTAATACAACAAATGACTCCATTTATATATCAGAGAATCCTGGTTGTTGAAGAAGAGGGTATAATTGCTAATGGGGAATTGTTAGAAATAATAAATTCTCAAGCATCCTTGTAGTTGTTGAAGGAGAGGGTATTCTAACAGTATTTTTCAATTATCAGAAATTTACCTTGAAGGAAATCATTAGATTCTTACACTGAACAAAGAATTATATTTTAAAAAACAATTGTTGTAATGGGAAGCTGATGAAGAATAACTGTGGATTACTTAATTATATCCTATTAAAAGTGATATACTAATCCCTGCTTTGGGTGACACCGTAAGTCCCAGGAACACTCATAAGTAGCTTGGAAGATCTGCCAAGCAGGAACTGCCTGTGTTTGTACGTGGTTCATGTACCCTGTTTCTGAATTCTGCATATAATCTGAGCACTCAAATAATTACCTAGAATGACAGGTTCACTCCGTCAGGGACATATCACTAAAACTCTGCTAAAAGTAGGCTTGTTAGCCTAAAAAAAAGATGTAAGTGAGGAAAGATAAAGGGCATATTGCTACTATAAAGTCTCATTAAATAATTTCATGTAGCACATATGTATTCAGCACCTATTTGAGCCTAGCAAGGTGCTTAGTCTGGGGAGAGAGATGATTGGGCCATTGGCTTTATTCTCAAGGAATGCATAGCATAATGGGGAAGAGCAAAGAGAAAGTTCAAGATTATAAACCATTATATTACTCTTGTAATAAAAGAACTCAGAAGAAGAGTATCTAAGTACAGTAGACTTTGGGACTCAGGACAATTTTTAAAAGAGGTAACCTTTGAGCAACATCTTGAAAATATTTTGGGATTGGTCAGGGGAAAAAGATGAGAAGAAAATAATAAAAACTGCATTTTGGAAACAAAAGCAAGTTGATAAGCATGAAGTGAAAGCTCAATGAAAATCCATGATAAAGACGTGACAGCAAGTGCAGATGGTGAGGAGGACAAAGGCATACAGTCATAGTATGACAAGTTAAATAATTTGGATTTAATCTAGAAGACATCTAATGATGAAAATTTGATTGATACTATTTGTTATGATATTGTAATGGCAGACAGAAAGTACTACGTATTTCTGAAAATCCATGGAATTTTACATAACATAGAGTTATTGTTAATGTATGAAAATAAAAAAAATGAAACAATACATAGAGGAGGTCAGGAGATCCCAGAAAGGAATGCAGACTGTGACATAAGTATCTAACAGTATTATAAATATAAATGAAGTAATCTTCCTAAAGGTGATGGGAGGAAAAGATTTTGACCTATGTAACTTCATAAATAATGGAGTCTATGAATTTAAAGACAAAAGGAACTGCATATAAACTCTGTACTCCAGTTGATACAGTTATGGGTTAACAATCTGAAACCACTATACATGCATACTGGATTGAGCAATTAAGTAAGTGGTTGGCAAATGGGTGAGCAAGATTTCTCATTGTCATAGTAGGAAGTTGTTGATAAACAAGGGAAGGAGGTAGACTGACCCATGTTGTCCTAGATTAGAGTTGGAAATGTTAGTATGAACTCAAAGGCTAATATAGAGAAAGCAAAAACACATATAGAAATGTTTGTTGATGTAGCTATATATGTGGGTTAGTATACACACATGTATTCCCATATATTCATCTGACATAGAGGATCTAGCTGCAAGGGGCACATCTAGTGCCCAGAACTTGGGCTCCATGGAGAATTGACTAATTATGGGACTGTGGCAGGAAAGACATGATGAACCTGGAGAATCTTGTAATGCCAGAAAGTAGAGGAGTGGTCACACACACACACACACACACACACAAACACACAATAATGGAGTGTGGCATGAGAGTCAAAAGAAAACATTCCCAATGGTCAAAGCTGGAAAAATCTGAGCAAATAGACAAAATGTTATCAGAGTCAAAATATGAAATAAATATCCTTGAGTCCATATTGATATAAATGATGAATACGTGCACAAATGGAGGGAAAGAGACAAATATTTTGTGCAGAATATTTCCAAATAACTTTTGTAGAAACTTTACCCTCAAGGAGGCAGAGAAAATTCCCCACTCCTCATGTGTGGGCTGAGCATTGTCATTTTCTTCAAGAGTACAGTATGGAAAATGAGAAACAAAAAAAGAGTGAAGAAATCTATTAAACACTACTTCAGCCCAATGATCAAAGTCAACATGAATGGTGATGTATCATGTTGATCACATGTATGCTTCATAGGATGTGATGAAAATGGACTTTATTTCTGTGTTTTTCTTCTCGCAAACCCATAACTCCAGTCTAGTTTTGAGAAAAATCTCAGTCAATCACATTTAAAGGGCATTCTATAACATATCTGTCCATTCCTCCTCAAAACTCTCAATGACGTCAAAAACAATGGAATTCTAAGAAACTGCCTGGTCTAGAGATGCCTATGGGGATGGGGTAGACATGACATCTGAAAGAAATGTGGAATCCTGCATGGGATTCTGGAATAGAAAAATAACATTAGGTAAAAACTCAGGAAATCCAAATTATTTATGGGCTTTAGTTAATATTAAGGTATCAATATTGAATCTTAATTGGATGAAATGCACCACACTAATGTATGTTATTAATTATTGGAGAAACTTGGTGTGGGATATATGGGAACACATCACTATCTTTTTTAATTTTTCCATAAGTCTACAACTCTTGTAACAGTAATGTCTATTTAAAAAAATCTCATTGAGTAATAAACAAAAATAAGTTGATAACTCATTTATAAAGTCAAAAATTTTGCATCCCAAAATAGAACAGAGAAAAATTATGAATTCAATCTGAAATGGAGTGAGAAAAACAATTAATAGCACTAATGGATAATATTAACATTAATTTTCAAACATTAATACAAGGAAGCACAAAACACATATTTTCTATTTATTTGTAAACCAGCCTGTTTTTCCATGAGACTTTATACTTAATTAAAATTGACTATATTCCCAAAGTTCTTTAAAGCTTTTTGAAGAATACCGTACATAGGAATAGGAACAGAAAATCAGAAGCTATGGGCAAAATGTTCGGGACTGTGCCATAGAGCAGGGAGGATTTCAATTTGAGGCAAAAGGAACAGGACAACTTAGAGGAATAGAGAATAAGAAAGACATTATTTTCTAAGTAACAAGACAGTGCTCTGCTGCTTAGGTGTCTTAATCTGTATGTAGTCAAGAGAATAAGGAAATATTTGCTGTAATGAAATGCAAGAGCACAAGCACATAAAATGGAAAATAATTTTCTTGGGGGAGGCAGCTATTATCAGTCTTTACACTGATGGAAAACTTCACTGCTTCAAGTTCTCTTTAAACCTTCCTCACTGGACTTGGAAATGGGAGAAGAGAAGTAGAGAAACTTCTCTGGAAGCCAACAATTCTCTTAAAAGAAATCCTTGTCACTCTGTTATTTATTTAGTCTTCCCTTAGAGAAAATGAAGATAGGTCTTGGAATGCAGTTTTGGGATTCAGCAAATATTTGTAAACCTAGGAAAAGTTCCTTTTAATAGCCTGTTAGAGAAATAATAAATATTTTTTTCACTAGCTCTTTTGTACCAACTGGGTTGCATACAACTGCAAGTACTAGAAACCTTAGATGTAGTAGCAGGGAAGATCAAGATTTTATTTTTTCTCACATGACAAGAGTTCAAGGGTTAGGATCAGGCAGTCCCAGGCAGGTGAGGATGTTCTCTTCAGGCCCCAGGGGTCCCAGCATTCTTTCTATTTTTTTTTTTTTTTTTCAGTCAGCAACTGTTAAGATCTAGATTTTGTAGTTTTGCTTTTGTCTTGTCATTGCAAGATAGCTGCTCCTTCTACTCCTGTATTGGAAACTCATTCACAAAGGTGAAAAGACATGTACCAGCTGCATGGACCCCTGTCCCCCATCCTTCCCCTTCAAGGTCAGCATCTGTTGCACATGCCCATTAACATGAATTGTGTGTTGCTTTTCTATGGATCCTGACTGCCAGGGAGGTCCAGTACATTGCTACGCTTAACAGAAGCAAGGTCCTGAGAATGAAAAGGGGAAGAACTTTATGTAGGTCTGTCAAATAACAGTTTCTACCAGACCACCCCAAAAGTTTTAGACCATACACACACACACACACACACACACACACACAGACACACACACTCTCACATACACACTCTATTTATTGTGATAGTACTAGCTAGCTCTTACCATGAGTTCACTCAATTCCATTCAATGTTCTAAGTTCTTTGTAAAAAATCCATTCATTTAATTTTACCAACTCATGATGGTACAGAATTTTTTTCCTCCTGTTTATACTGATGAATAAATTAAGAAGCAGTAGAGTATGTAAGCCTGAAGGGTAGAATCTGAAAAGAGGCAGGCTGGCTTCAATGTTGAAATACTTGGCACTGCACTGAAGCACAATGTGATTGCTCAGCTAATGCCCTCACTTATTCAAGTGAGTCATCTGCCAATTTGCTGACTATGCAAATATCTTCATAAGCTCATTCAATTTCCCATTGGCATCTGGGCCACACTATGCCAAGGCTTCATCTTTATAGCAAAAGCATCCTTTGCAAATATTATCAGTTTCCTTACATTTTCTTTACTTATTTATGAAGGTTACCATAGTATAGCATAAACCTATATAGATGAAAAATAATTGATCTTGTATTGTGTGCAGGTAAATTCATGAACTGTAAGTTTTTCTAATGTTTCTCTAAATTCAAGACATTCTAGGGACTTCTACAGTAAAAGTGTGCCAAAGAAAACCAACACAAGCCTTTATTTTTTGCCTAGAATGTGGGAGGAATTCTCACAAACATAACTTTGTTTGATAATCCCAGAAACTTTGTGAAGTAAGTGTTATTCTCTTCTTGCTATTGGGAAGATTATAAATAAGACTTACAATAATGAAATGGTAATATCTATGTTGAGTTTAAGTCAAACCCAAGCAATCAATCAATCTGAGATATTAAACATTGGTTCAGGAATAACTTGACAATAATTTGACAGTTTTAGTTACGTCAGGGTTTAATTTATTTTAAGGAAGATTCTCAGCTTCATTTGAAAACTCAAGTGTTTAGTGAAAGAGTACTTCACTATTAAATTTCCTTGTCTATTATGCCATCCGTACAAGTCTGTTTTACAATAAATGGATAGACGTGCTAAGTTAAGAAATCTCTGGAAGATTTTAACAGCCTGGGAAAGGTCCTTTGTTCCCTTTGACCTTTTAAAATTGTATTTTAGAATAGTTAACTACCTTAGATTCAGAGCAAGTCTCACACACACACAAAAAAGTTTCTTTCCGCTCAAGCTTGGAGGAGGTTATTTGCATCTTTCAGAGAGAAATGCATCAAGTAGACATAAGAGATGCTTCTGTAAATGTGGACTGGTTCAGGCCTCTTTTTGTCATCAAATAATTACTTTTGCAAAATACCAGCAGGTGTGAAAGAACAGGATTAATTTGTAAGAGTTGAATTACATTACTTCAAATGGCTTATTAAACCCTAATTAGATTTCAAATTGTGTGACCCTCCGTATACTTATGTCAGGATAGGAAAGGTTAAACATCTGCTCTCTGTTTGATGGAGGTGAATAAGGTTATGGTTTAATCTTCATAGGTGACAGTTTGTCAAATGAAATCAAAATTGAGATAGCCAGTATTATGTTTCAAAGAATGAAGAATACATTAGAATCTTCATTTCTATTCTCAGTATTCTTGGCCAATTAAGCAATTGTACTAAGCAGTGCATTCCTTGATGTGCACTTTGTAACTCAAAGCATTTATCTAATGGGATTACTTAAGTTGTATTGTCAAACAAGAACATGATGCTCCTGGACAGAAAAGGACTTTCAAAGTTTGGTCAAATTCAGTGCGAAATAATCCCACATTTTATCTTTATAAACCTTGGCATAAAAACATTTCATTTATTTAGTGTTATAACATGTAGGCTTTTTACATTTTAAAAAGCTGAAGTTTAAATGTGTAAACTGTTTCAACAAATAAAATCTATCTAAGGAACAATAATAAACTAATGTATTACTTTTAAACAATTCCAGGAATGAGCTTAACTATGTACAAAATAAGAATTGAAAGAAAAGGGTTTATTTGGCTTCCATCTATTGCACACACCAGCAAAAACAATTGAATTCAAGTCAAATATGACACTGTGTATACAGCAAAATACATTATATTCTACACTGACAGTCAATCTGCTTCTACTGTCTTAAAATGTAATAGAAAGAAGAGCAAACAAACACAGAAAGTTGCCTGATATAATCACACTCATACAAAATGCATTTCATCATTTTCCCTCTAAATGTACAGGGAAAATCACAAATAGTAAAATTTCCCTAAACTCATGATATTGACCATCTTACCAAGTCTCTAGCATGGCATGCTAATCCCTACTTCTCCAACTTCTTTCATATGTTCTCCACTTCACATTTTTTGCTCCAGTGACTCTGTGTTAGTTGCCACCCTACAGGGTTATATCGTGCCTGTGCTGGTTTGAATCTGTTATTTACCCTATAAAAGACTATGTTCTTTTAATCCAATCTTGTGGGGGCAGACCTATTGTGGGTGGGATATTTTGATTAGATTATTTCCATGGAGATGTGATCTGGTACATTCAAGGTGGGTCTTAATCATCTTCACTGGTGTTCTCTAGGAGAGGATAAAAGGCAGAAACATTTTGGAGAGAGCTCAGAGAGGCTTAGAGAGAAAATGCCCAGAGATATTTTGGAAACAGCTATTCAAACCAGAATCAAGAAATGAACTAAGAAATGAAATCCAGAGTTTGCCTAGAGAAGCTAAGAGAGGACCCTCAGACACTTAGAGAGAAATGCCCTGGGAGAAACAGGCGAGGACACACAGGAGCTGAGAGAGACAAGCTAAGATAGAAGCTCAGGGACATTTTGGAGAAAGCAACAGAAACCAGAAGCTAACCCCAGAAGAGGCCCAGCAAACTCTAGCCGTGTGCCTTCCCATGTGACAGAGGAGCCCCAGATTACATCGACATTTCTTCAGAGAAGGTATCATCCTATTGATGCCATAACTGGGACATTTTCATGGCCTTAGAACTGTAAAATTTGTGAACTAAAAAAAACCCTGTTGTAAAAGCCAATCCATTTGTGGTATATTGCATTCCACCAGCTTTAGCAAACCTGAACAGTGCCTAATAGAAAGGAAAATTGTGCACCACCATATTCATTTATTAAAATATCACTATATTTACATAACAAAATATTTTGAACCAAGTAAAAAAAGTTAATAAAAGTTCTACATGAAAAAAAAAATAGCATTATATTTACAAACCCTATGTTGTCCAGTCTACTCCCCTGCCTTTTTAAACCTTTTCAATCTGCACAATGGTGGAAAGAACAGCCACACCCTGGGGATGGGGCCGATTGGCATTGATTGTTACCTTTTGCACAATAACTCAAAGTTGTAAATGAGACAAGTTTCATATTTTGTTTATCATAAATAATTTGCATTCATTTTGTTTTTAATTTTTATCACTGTATTAAAAGATTTATCTTGATCACTTGGTATTTTGGTGCTCTTTTAAATTTTGATTCTGAGCCAAATGTCTCAATATCCTTACCCCTAATCATGGTCCTTGTCTTGGAATCCCATGAATATTCCATGTTCAACAACTTTGTGGTTGCTTTCACATCCATCCCCATATTTTTTCCCATTACAGACTCCAGTTCTCTTCATTCAGTTGTTCACAAAGATACTACATGTGCCTGCCATGTTTCATTTCCATCTGAAGTTATATTGTGTATTTATTGGTTTGCTTTATTATTTGAACTCATGTCTCCCATCCTCCCCTCCACTAGGAAAGCAAACTCCATCACAATGGAAGCCTCATCTGTTCTGTCCCAATGTCTTGCTTGGCATATAAAAGGCACCCAATGAAAATTAGTTGAGTGAATGACTGCCTGATGTAGGGGATGGAGTGACATGTAGTTTTCAGAGAAAAAAATGTTAAACTTTGTTATCCATTCTCTTAAATACCAATAATCCATCTATTTAACCAAAATGAGAAAAAAATGGAAATTATATTTGTCTGTGATCACTCACACAAGTTCTGTTGGCTGTTTTGATGAAAGAGTGGAGGAAATGAAGTCCATGCTAAAATTGGTCCAAACAAATGAAGCACCTATGGATACTATACATGTTAAGGACCCAGTGCACCTTGGGTAGAGATTTTGTTTTGTGATCATGGTGGTTGAGGCCAGAGAGCTAGATGGGATGTAAAACATTTTGTCTGGCAAGGTTTTCAGCAGTTTATCATATGGGCAGAAGGGGTAATTAAGATTTGAAGGAAAAGAGAACTTTGTGTAAAGTTCATCTGACTGGTGTGTAGAGGACATATGGAAGAGGTGTGATCTGGCAGTGAGGACAATAAGGCAGCAAGTCAGCAAGGTCATTCCGCAGATTTGAGGGAGCTTCAACAAGGACCAATCTAGCAAAAGAGCAGCTTGGAAAGATTAGACAGGAGAAGTTGCATCCTTTCAATGACAGTCAATCTAAAATTGGCTGACTGTTAGACAATATACTTATTCTTACCTGAAACATTGTGTCATTTTTCAACCAAGCTCCTTGAATTCATTTTTTCATTTATCCATTCATTAAAAAATGTATTTAAGACCTTCTATTTGTAGGCTACTTAGCTAGATGGTGGGGAAATAAAATGAATGGTGGTATTCTAAATAACCAATGGTGAATAAACAAATGTGGAGTAATATGCATAACCTAGTTCTAAAAGTGATTTAGATACAGAGAATCTAAACAGAAATATAGCACAGCTAAAGACTATGACACTATTAATACGGATTGAAAGTTTTTAGGGGATGAAAGGCAAAATATCTTTCAGGATGATGTATCTCTAGAACAAGTGGGTGGCAAGAGCACAGAAAAGCTATGTTTCTATCTCCAATCAAAATGCAATATTGGATGAAAGAATGTTTCTCTGACTCTTTTGTCTATCGCCAAGAGTAAATTTCATTAACTGCATGATCTATCCAATTGGCTGTGCAAAAACCCATTGTTAAGACTGATGAAAACATTGATCAAATGAAAAATGGCCCCATAACAATAGACTCAGTGGCCAAAGTCTTTGTACACGTAAGTGAAATGAAGATGTAAAATGTAAATTTTCTACAGATCTAATAATGCAGTAAAACAATTTAATATTGAAATGTGTGCCAAAATGTCCTATATATTTTGCCTCAACTTTCTAATTTAAATTGTATGATAAAAAATAGGTAATGTTCTTTACAAGAACAACTAAACAGGCACTTTGAAGTTCCTATTTGAAACCCTGGCTTTGGTGAGTCAATATTATGTGTTGGCATCTTGACTGGAAAACAGCCTTTCACCTGTGACAGAGCATCATGCATCACTAGTAAGACTAGCCAAGAAACTCTGGTTCTAAATATTTGAATTTGTCACTCGCCATAAACATGCCAAATCATAAATAAGAGTAATTCTTTTCAACATAAATGTACACTCTTGGTTAAGCAGTCATTTTATCTTAACATGAGTTTGAAGACATGTTATTTAATAACGCTAGTTAAATATAGCAACCCAAATTCCTTCCTGTGCTAACTTTCTATATTTAGAATAGTCAGAGCATCAATTAAAATATTCACTCAAAATACCAATAGGATTAGATGCCAGTGAAATGATTCTGCATTAATCTACTAAATAGTTTCTTGTCAGAGATTTTGCTGGCCACAGGTGGTTTTATTATGCCTTTGGTTTTAATTTTGCAGTAGTTGAAAACAGATTTTTCTTAAAATTTTTGCTATTGTAATTGTTACCCAAATTCTTTTGTGGAAAACCAGCCCTATTAGAATAGTGGTCTGCCTTGCAATGTGATTTGAAAGGAAAATAAAAATCACCTGCTGAAGTGTATTATCCAAAGCTGATCTAAGTTCACATGATGCTTACAATTGCTTTTCAAAACTTGCATCATCCAATATTATTTTAGAACTACCTAATTCCGTCATTATTTAAACATGTTTATTGAGCATAATTGATGTTTATTGAAGTTCACATTAACATTAGATACAGAAATTGTTTGCAATTACAATATTTTATTCCTTTATTTTAAGTGAAGGAAAACAGAGGATCAAAGAAAGTAATTGATTTGCACTTAATTGTTATATCGAGCATTTGCAGACTAAGGACTGGGACAATGTTTCCTGAATTATGCTCTGATGTGTTTTAATAATGAATTTTTTCCAAGTGTGTTGCTTAAGAACTCCTGACTGCACTAGATGTGAAGACTCAGAGGTTTATGTGATGGATGAAACTTGCTGATCTACTAGAGCTGCATTCTTACAGCATGCTTAAGGACTCTGAGGCACAGAATTCCAAAATTCCCTTGTTCTCATGAGTGTCCCTTTCTTTCCCTTGTTTTCTCTTTCTCTCGGTTTCTCCATCTGTATCTCTTACAGTGTTTCCACAGACAATCAAATGCAATGATTTTGATTTATGTTAATTTTGACACTAGGATAAAAATTGACTTTTTTTGTGGGGTATCATACTTTATTATTATTTTTTAAATCTCACATAGTGCCTTCATATTATGTTACTTATTCTGTCCTACATTCACTAAAATCACACTATAGTTATTTGTGTATATACATTTATTCAGGAAGGTCTGTATAATTGTAAATATATGTTATCTTCAAAGCATGCTATCTTAAAATATATTTCAAACTAAGTATTTTACTTCGAATATTTTCCTGTATATAAATATATTTAAACCATATAGATAAATGTATTTAAACTCTATATAGAAAAATTGTGTATTATTTAAATGTACATAAAATTAAACCATAATAACTATCCTAGAAGTAAACATAGTTTATATGTTGATGCATCTATCCTATTTCTGGAAGTAATCAAGTAAGTCCATGTTAAAAATCATGTAAAGTTGCAAATCCTCTAGAAATTTCCTTATAACTGTAACATAAACCCAGTAAATAAAATATTTCAAGGACTTGGAAAAAAGATTTTAAAATTTACCTTGATTTTGCTTGAAACATTCAACTGTGGTTAGTGAGCAGTTGAAATGTGGCTAGTCTAAAAATATATGATATTATTAATAATTTTATATTGATTATAATAAAATATTAATTTTATATTGATTATATTAAATTATGTTATTTTAATATATTAGATTAAATAATATGTATTATTAACATTAATTTAGTGTTTCTTTTTTTAATATGACTACTGAAAATTGAAAATGGCCTGTGTGGCTTGGATTGTATATTTATTGGACAGTGCTGTTCTAGATTATCCCCAAATTACAGGAATGGACTTGAACCTTTATATAATAAAACAGTTGATAAAGTAACAACATGAAATGATATAGAACAGTCAGAAGAATTGGCCCATTGAGTAAAACAACTCAAAACAGACTCAAGTGTATGTATGAGTATATATTTTAATACAATATGGAAGCATATCAGGCATATCAATTTTCTCATAATGGATGAACAGTGACTAGCACTAAAACAGTTTATGAACTATTTAAGAATTCACTCATTCTATTTTTTTCTTTTTCTTATTCCATCCAGAGCATAAAGTAAATAGAAAATAATATATTAATGGATGGAAGCACATAAAACTAACCAACTTCATGAACATTCAGCATAGAAATAAAAAGGCAAATGAAAAATCCTAGGAAAAAAAATCTCTAGCAGTGTTGCAGAAAATATCACAGAAAAGCTGCCCTAATATATGATCATAAATAAAACCTAAAGAGGGAAATAATATTTATGCACTGCTATTGGAGTTCACATTAGTATAACAATCTGTAGGATAACTTGGAATTCATATGAAATCTAGAAATGTATGTTTAAAATTATAAATTTTGTGTATTAATATATACACATATATGTACACATGCATGCATGTACCCACACACTTGTACACCCAAAATATTTAGCAGTAGGAGAACATTGAACTTCTATAAAAGTAAACTAATGGGACCAATCAAAAATTTGAATAATTTTTCTTAATGTAAAACAACGCATTCTCAAACCTGCCTGAGCCCTGACTGAGAAACACTATAAAGTTTAGGATTATCTACAAAATATAGTTCTTCCATTTAAAAAAAAGGTAGCTGTATGAGGAAATACAATAAAGTTATGAAAACCCATGGTTGTATAAAACAATTTGCAAAATGTTTATGTTACACACACATTTATATATACACGCACATACACACGTATGGACAGGCTCCATCACATCACGCACAGTTTGGTAACATTTATAAATATGTCATGGTGGCCGTGGCAGTGAAGGCAGGGGAACATTGAAAAGAGACACTACAACACATTGGCAGTCACGAATGCTGAATGATGAAAATGCAGCTGTTTCCATTTTGTTTACTTAACTTTGTAAGTGTATTTATTAACACTAGTTTCCTTGTTTAAACTGAAGACAATTAGAAGAAGAAAGAATAAAAATGAAATCAATCAACCTCTCCAATTCCATGGATAACTCTTCATTGATTGGCATTTTCTTTCTTGTTATTTGGCTTCATAATTACTGCTACAGTATTATATTCATAGAGCTCTAGTTAATGTAGGTTATTTGTTGTTTGTTGACATAATATATTTTCCACTGTCAAGTTTGTTGTAATTCCTCCACTAATAGAGAAGGCATCTGAAGACTGTCTGCCTGGTCTCCAATTTCAACACACCCCCATTCCCCATCTTTGCTGGCTGTGTGACTTTGGGCCAGTTACTTAACTGTTCTGTGCACCTGTTTCCACAGCTCTTAAAGCAGTAGTAGTATATAGTCAACTCCTGTATTTATATTATTCCTTTTCTGTGGAAGCCACATTTGTATTTTGCTTCATCATCCAAAGCAGAGGAAAAAATCTGTTGGCTTTTACCATATTTGCTTTCCTTACATTAAATATGCATCAGCATACAAATATCTGTGATGCCTTATATATTTGAAGACCGCATTGTGGGAAATATATTGATGGCTATTTTCACATTTACTTTTTTTCCCTTGATTTATCATTTTCTGACAACAACTAGTTTCAATATGATACTTTTGTTTCAATTTGCTAGATATTTGCCCAATTTTTTAATATGTCCTTTTTACACAAAATCTGGGTGGATTTTTTGCTTGACCAAATATAAAATCTTTTTTTCCCTTTATAATAGAAAGTTTAACTTATTTCTAGTTAAACTGGAGTGTTTGATTTTAGATCCATGTTTTACTTGTGCCTTATTGATTTCTCTTTTATTAAAACAGTTTTTGCTGAGTACGTTTATTTTTTCCTAGTAATTTCAAAAGCACAATAATATCCTTTATTTTTCCATGTTATACTATATATTCAAAATTTAAAATTTCAATAAGTTTTTATTTGTATTCAATTTTATGTGTGCTTACATTTGTGAGTTAGAACATGTTTTCAACTTTTATATTATGATAGTCATTTTATACAACTTTATCTTGAGTAGTTTTGATTTGTCTCATTATGAATGATTCCCCCATGTAAATGAGAATAGCTTCCTCTTGCTTTCTACTAAAGACAACATGTTGGCCTGGTTTGAAATTATTGGCAACAGAATCCTCCTTTAAAACTCTCTAAAATTTGCTGTGTTCCCTTGTCCTCAGTTTTACAAGAGTTTGAGTTTGAAAAAAGCCATTTTTTGCTTTTTTGGATTATAGTTTTATTTCAGCATGTACATCCTTTAAAAAGTTTCTTGCAAATGCAGAAACTGTGATTGTTAGTCTATTCACAGTATTCACCTATCTCATGGGCCTTTTTAAAGCCTTTTAGAAGTGTGGCACAATGCAATTTTTGTTTATAAAATCTGAAAAACAGAACCTGAAAGCAATTTCAGACTTACAATGACAACAAATTACAGAAAGTATTTCAAAGTAGAAGAATGACATGATTTTTCATTCCATAATGTAAGTTTAAAAAAAAATATGTAATAACTACAAAATTCCAAAGTCAAAAGTGTAAAGAATAACCATCTTTTAAAATAAATATGGGATGTGAAAACTTTGTGACAGTTGAAGAAAGAGTAAAGAAGTTAAAAAAAAAAAAAGCAGAAGTAAATGGCAATTTCATGTTTTGGGATGGATATATTTGACCAAAGCCGTGGGTACTGGGATAAGATCCTGTTGAAGGACACAAATGAGTCACTATAATTAACAGCAATTAAAATAATATAGTTAAGAATAGATATACAGTTACATATTACAAATCAGTAGTGTCTTTGTTGGAAGTTTCTGGATGCAACTTCTGACAATAACTAGAGAAATAATGAGTAGTTGATGCTGGGGGTCTAGAATTGTATGTCTCTTTCAGGGACACCAACGTGATAACTGAATGCAGAAGAGTGGATAATAACTGAGAGAATGGGCAAAGAACAGAGAACTGAAAAATATTTATAGTTGGGAACCCTGGCAGTGGCAAGAACGAATGGTTACCCCAACAGAGACAGGGAGAAAGTGTGATAAAAGAGTTTTGATAAGAAGGAAATAATCAACCAAATTTATGGTAGCAGAAAATTCAAGGAGCAACAAGTCAAATAAAGGAAACTGTGAGCCCTTTTATTGGATTGTAATTTCTTTAAGGGCAAGGACTAAGTCATTTTTTTGTGTGGATCCCCATTGCCCTATGCAGTGTTTATCTCCTAGGGGATACACAATAAATACTCAATGAATGGAGAAAGGATGACTTTCAGGACTAGAAACAGGGTACATTGTACATCATTTCTGTAAAAGGAAACAAGCAGCATTATTCCTTAGATTGGTATTGTCATTAATATAAAATTACAGGTTTCCTCTAAGACTTCATTAGTCATAAGAAGAGGTTATGTATTATAACTACAATTATAGTAACATTTAATTTTAGCTAAGTCATCAAAAATAATTATTTCTCTTTTTTGTCTACTCTCTTCCTTTCTTTGCATTTGAATGATCAACAATGCACATTCCTAGCAAATGTATTTCAAGTTTTAGTTACCTGACTTATTTTAAATGAATCTACTTCCCTAAAGTCTCTGGGCATGCATTTATATGATTAAATTCAGATCCAGTTTCAAATGGAAAAGACAGAGTTTCACTTACAAGAGTGTGAAATTACCTAATCATGTCTTTCAATTATTAGATGTGGTGACTTTTCTAGGGCATTATAATTGCTTTCACAAGATCAGATTTTAAGTTTTATTTCCATGGAAAATTTTGAAATAACCACTTTATTACTGCCAAAATTGAAATTCATGGTGAAAATATCCCTGTTCCCTTAAGTTTCAGATAATACATTGATGCTCCAATTCTTGTCAAAGTAGGCCAATGCTCCTAATATTAAATCCCAAAATAAATGATAGAGAAGCTGAAGTAATTAGTTTCAACTGTCTTTGGTAAATAATAATAATTTCTAAACTGTTAAGAGTTGACCTTTTAGAGGTGGAAGATTTTCAATGAAAGAAAGTTATCTAAAATACATTATTATCAAAAGAGTTGTTTCTCTATTAAAGTCTAATCGATACAGAATAAAATTATGAGTGCAGCCTGTTACATATAACTCTGATTAATTATAATAAAAAAATGAAAAACGAAAAACATTTTAAAAATCGTACCTACCTGCAAAGCAGAAGAGATTGTATTTTACCATATGTTTCCCAAGGGAAAATTACCTTGTGAATGAATAATTTTGGCCAGTAAATGATGTGAAATGAATGTATATTAGTTTTCAGGAAGATAAAATCAAGTGCTCTAGTAAGATATAATTTTTGTTTTGTTTAGTTTCATGGAGTTTTTTTTTTTAATATAATCGTATGCTGTTTCAAACAAGAATAGACTTTAAAATTTAATTAGCAAAACTCACTGTGACTTTTCTATTTTGCCCCTCCATATGCTGGTAATTGGAAGATTTATAGTAGTTTACATCATAGGTTGCACTCAGTAAATGTTCAATAAATGTTTCTCAATTTTATTTGAATATAAATTGTAAAGGATAGTTCCAAATTGGGTGTGGAAAGGGAAAATCTAAGACTCACAGAAAATAGAACACCCCACAAGTTATCCTGCCTCATCCCTTCCACCTGACCTCACTAAATTAATATATCCTTTGATTTAATTAAATGATGAGTATGTAATTCTGAATACTGTATTACTCCTGGTGGCTTCTTATTTGAAGTATATTGAATTGGAAAATTGCAAGGGAACAGAATTCATTTGCTTGGAGTCACAAAGTTAAACCACATGGTTTTCTTTAGAGCATGCCTGACCTTTCTCAACATTGCCAGTCAGGACAAGATTTCTTTAAGACAATGTGGATTGGTAAAGGGATATTTCATGAAGTTTCTAATGGATAACTGGCAGGTACATTTAGTTCAAGTTCTACGTAAATGTTATTCCATCACATGAGAATATCCCCTATATAATGTCTTTCAGTCAGTCCATGGTGAAATGCTGCTCACCAAGCTTCTCTCCCCCAAACTATCAGCTTTTTCATCAATGATTCAATCTCATGTAATGTATATTTACTTGTGTTTATCTCTTAGTTGTTTGGTGGAAATAACACACAAGTGGGAATCCGAAAATTGCCCAGGTCCAATGGCATCTTTCTGAGGTAAATTAAACATGAAGCTGCTTTGGTCTGCACTCTTAAAATGTGGTTGTAACTAAATGTTTCCTAAAGTCTTTATAACACTATTTCCCTTCTCTCAGAAGAGGACAGCATTTCAACAAAAATCTTTTGCCCTAATTCTGTTTATTCACTTCTTGCTCATAATTTCCAGTTCTCTGAAAAAGTTAAATTCATTCACTTTCTATTTTCTTCCCAATGCATAATGCTGGCATTTATATTAACACTAGCTTATCTATAATTGAAATGTATGTGAACAACTTATTTATGGAGGTAGAGTGAATTATAAACAGCAGTGAGTTCTGAAGTGATGTTGTCTGGTTTCATATCAGGCTTCACATTTATTAGTAAACACCAGGTTTGTCATTTCTCAGTGCCTCAGTTTCTTTATCTATAAAATCAGAATAATGATCATACCTAACTAGGAAGGCCGTCAAAAATCCTCTCTGGAGCATAGAGGAACTCAATTAATGAAAGTCATTCGTATCATTGTTTCAATACTTTTATAATTCTCAATGTGTATGTATTACTCTAACTGAAATTGTGGCAACTAAATAAGACATATTTTAATCTTGTATTTCAATATGATTTAATTAATTAAACTGAAAATGTAATTTTCTTTAAAGAAAATAAAATTTAAAAACAGTTATATTACACATACAAGCACACATAAAATGCGAATTATATACAAAGAGGGACAAAGAAATATTCATATTTCAGCTATTAAAACTATATGTGTATAAGAATACTTGACCATTAACTTGCAGACATAGAAGTTAGGAGTGTCTTCCCTGGTACAATATGACGATATTTTCACAGTAGCTCCAGCAAATGCAGACAGGTAAGATGAAAGCAGAAGAGCTATAACAATTACAGAGAAGGATAAGTTAAAATTCTCCTTCACTTATTGAAAAATGTTGTAACTAAGAAAGAGGAAATAAACAAAATATTAAAAGACAAATATAGTAAAAATATATCTGAAAGTGGAACAACATAAGCATATAAAAATGATAGCTTCTTAACTAGAAATCACTAGTTCTCATGGGTTCTTTCCAATCTTAACCTTCAAAAACCAAATGATTTTTGTTTACTATTATGAAATTTGTGCCCACTGCTGCTACTCTGCTACTATTGCATTAACTATACACTCTTAGCTCGATCGTCAACATCTTCCACAAAATTTCCCTCCTGTTAGATATTTAATTTAATTTCACATCTGCAACCATTATAAAATCTCTCCTGAACTCAAATTATTTCTTACATTTTCCATATTTTCCTATCTCTTTCTTTAGCATCACCTGTATTCTTAATCCATTTTGAAAGAAAATATTTTATCTTCTCTACTTATCCTAAATTATTCCAACTTAAATACATCCTTCTTTGACTATACCAGCCCAAAGTCACACCGCTTTCTCTCTTTTCCTACTATGTACAAAATGATGAACATCCATTTTGTGCCTTCTTGTTCTCTCATGGCCTTGTGTCTGCTCAGCTTTAGTGGTTAAATAAAGTACGTTAAACTTGCTTCCTGCAAGGGATTAGAGGCAAGTTCAATGGTTTCTCTGCAATGAACACAATTATGGAATCAGCGAAGTAGTTTACTAGCTATGTTTAGCTTTATTACTTGATCCTAACTAATTACCTCAAGAGCAATAGCTGGAAATGTAGAAGATTTAGGTTCAATTGGACATTAAATTCAAATGTTTTGTTACATTTTATCAGAAGTAGTTGCTAAAGAATTATTCATATTTTAGAATTATATCATATTCTGTGCGGGACACTGTTATCGAGTTCCGACTTGGCGGGCCTGTGCCAGGGGAACTGATCAGCCCCTAGGAAAGGTAGTGGGGCACGGGTGGTAGCGCCCTCCATGGCCCCCCGGGCCTGAGAAAGTGGAGCCGAATGCAGGCCCCATTTCCTCACCCCAAAGTACAACCGTTGGGGAGGGCTTGCCGGAGAAACCCCCCCCCTCCCCCCCCCGTGCCTTACCCGCACCCTCCACCCTCTTCGTTACCGGAGCAACTCCCGCCCCTTTTCAAACAACCTCCACGCCCTCTCAGAACCAATCCAAGCCTTCAACCCCTACAGCTACCCCGCCCTCTAAACCGCCCGATATAAGCTTGTACTCTCCCCTAATAAACTCTCTTGACTTCCTCACCCTAAAAGAAACGTGTCCTGCCTGTTCCTTCTCGCCGCCCTCCACACCTTGCACGCCACCGCCGGGGACCGGGCCCAGTCCCCCGCCTCGCCCTCGCCTCCGGGAAAGAGCCCCCGCCGCCGGTACCCTCCGAGCAATCCCGAGAGCATAGGATTTAGCAACCGGCCGCCACCCCCCCCCCCAGAAGAGTCAACAACGACCGCAATTCTGACCAAACATTTTCTGTTGAATGAAAAATTTGAAGTATTTGTTTTCTCCAAACTTCTTGTCTGTTCTATTTTCTAACTGAGACATGTAATGCTGCTGCATTTGATTGGTAAGGATTTATAATGTTTAAATTAAGGTATCTAACCATAATATCTTGGATTTTCTTCAGGATTTTCAGCAAGTTGAACTTTTTAACTTTTGTCAGAGCAATGAAACAGAAGAAAGGATAAACCTCAAGGAATCTACAATCAAGAAGGAACAACAGACACATGTTTAAATATTTATGCTTTAAAAATATGTATGTTTTCTAAGACTTATATGAATTTTTATTTTGTTTGTTTTTTAAATTTAATTTGTTACAGCATCTCATTCAAAAAATATTTTAAGTTTTGTACATGGAAGTAAAATGGTAAGGAAAAAAATGATAAAAGAAACAAATGGTGACTAAATTTATGTTAAAAATCCTAATATCATTTTCCCACATAGAAGACAGTTCATTAAAGATAAAAATTGTTATTATTATTTGGCAATGTACAGTGTTAAAAAAAAATCAGATCACATATTTTGAATATTAATTTGTGTCCTTTGAAAATGAGCCAAAACTATGGATTTGGAAGAAGCTAAGTTATTTGAGCAGTGATCTCAAGAAGGAGGAGACGGTGACTCAAAAAGAGGAAAATCTCACGTGAACATATGTTATTGAGGTTGGTGCTGCAGGCAAAGGAGTTTTGATCCCATCAAGACCTCTGACAACTTATCAGAATGCTTCTTTTAACTCTCTAACAAGAGAAGAAAGGTGGGAGGATTTACTCACCAGCTCCTATCCCCTCTATTTAAGGTTTGCCTCCAGGAGATGTTAATGTTCTTGCCCTTCTGAGCTTTGCTTTTGCACAGACCAAATGGGCCACTTTGTCTTCAGAGAAAATCCTAAGACAATAAAGTAGAAAAAAATAAAATGTGCTCCTGGAAGTGGGAGGATGTTGGCATGAAGACAACCTCCCACAGAACTGTGTATTACAGCAGCATCTGAAATCAGAGATGAATGAAGGGTCTGTGAAGAGGAAATCAGAAATAGCCAGTACAGTCCACCCCTTGCACTGCTCAGATCTTGGGCTCTGCATTATGTGCACATTGTTACTTTTCAAAGAGTTTGTTCCAGTTTGCTAATGCTGCCATAATACAAAATACCAGAAATGGATTGGCTTTTATAAAGGGGATTTATAAAGTTACAAATTTACAGTCCGAAGGCCATAAAAGCGTCCAAATTAAGGCATCAACACCATTATACTTCATTGAAGAAAGGCCATTGGCATCCAGAAGACCTCTGTTATCTGGGAAGTCATGTGGCTGGCAGCTGCTGGTCTTGGGTTGTGTTTTAGCTCCTCTCAGCTCCTGTGCATTCTTGGTTCTTTCTCTCAGGAAATTTTTCTGTAGGTGCCTGGGGGTCCTGTCTTAGCATATCCTGGGGCAAACTCTGGGCTTCATCTCTTAGCTAAAAATCCTTCTATCTGCATCTCCAAACATGTCTAAGCATCAGTGTCAGCAAGTGTCTGGGCCTGTGTGGCTCTTTTTACAGGACTCCAGTAAACGAATCAAGACCCCTGCTGAATGGGCAGGGCCACACCTCCATGGGAATAATCTAATCAAAATTATCACCTACGGTTGGGTGAGTCACATCTCCATGGAAACAACCTTATCCAAATATCCCAAAGATTGGATTAAAGAATATGGCTTTTTCTGGGGTACATAATATATACAAACTGGCACAGTGGTGGTTTACTTAACTATTTTATATGGTAGTTAGTGAAATAATTTGCAGTCCCTGCTGCCGCATCTGTTCCCAAGGCTCCAATTGATATCTCCTTCCTTGAAACTCATTCATTACTTCAATTGATCTAGGCTATTTTCCTGGTGGGAAGCAATACAAACCTTTGCCCATTTGTGGTCAGAATCCTTGGCTGCCTTGCTCTCACCAAACCTTCGCTGATCAATATTATTTTCACCAGTAAATGCCCAAGTGAATCCCTTGATTTCCAAACTTAAACTTCTCAGAACCATTATATAGTAGCAATGATGGTTACTTAATGATAATCAGGGCTAATGACTGCCCCCCCCCATTATCTTTGTAAATCTTAGTTATTTATTTGTTTGGTTAGTTAGTTAGATTTGCTTTTTATTCCACCATCATGAGAAGACCAAATTGGCCACATAGTAGTTGTAGCTTCAGATTCAATGGAAACACTTCTATTTACCCTTATGAAAACATTCCCTCCCCTGGGGAATAATCCAGCAGAGGGTAGAACCACTGGTGAAGTCCAGAGCAGCTGCTCTGCCATCAACCTCTTGGTCCCACATGCCATGTATTTTTACTTTTGAGAGTCACAGCAGTATACATAGGAAACTTGCTCAGTGCAGATACCACATCCTGAAAGACAGTATCCCACACCTGACCTGGACATTAACTGAGCTTTGCATAATTGTTTTCAATGCTCTGGCAGGTTACCTGTTTCCAGTGGATGCAATAAATGGTAGGATCACTGAGTGCCATGGTCATGTATAAAACACTGTACCTTCTGCAGCATAAAATTGTCTCTCCTGAACTGAGACAGCATTGTAGAAGATACTATATCAATATACCAAGCATTCATGAGGACTTCAGATAGGGTTAGGAACAGAAAATTTCAAGCGGAAAAATGTCAACTCATCTCTGGAATATATATGAATTCCACTGTGTATAAATGCAGAATTGAAGGGTTCCAAAGGATCAGTCTACCACTAAGTGACTGGTCCTCTTCTCTCTGCCCAAGTGATAACGGACAGGTCAGACTTGGAAAATGTGAGCCTTTGCTACTATTTTCCTCTGTCACCATAGCAACTCCATCTATGGGCCCATTCGCAAGCACGGGGTGGCCAAGGAGAGAGGCTGACTGACATTCTCTGGGCAGGATGACCACTTAATGGTTGATTTCCTGCCCTGTGGCAGATGGTCTCCAGTGGGCTTTGAATTGAGACACAATAACTACATACTGCCTACTTTTCAAGTATATTCCTATGTCTTTACTCCCTATCTCAGATCCCCTAACTTTGTTTATTGCAGGCCCAGGGTCTAATAATCAAGCTATTTGCCACTTCCCAGGAGTTCATGCGTATAATTATCTCAATGTGCTTTTAGTACCATACTAAGTAAAGTCACAATTACAGCATACCATGACACCTTATGGATTTATTTTCCTTCACCAGTGTCCTTTAGACAACTCCCCATTCTAATTGGGGGTTAGTACAATCAGTCCAGATCAGTCCACACAGCACATAATCAGCTGACCTGTCTATAAACCATGTACTAATTTGTTCCTCCATTATTTGTTGGTCATGAGCAATCAGGCCATAGGTGTGAACATAGGAGAATTATCGGTGCAAAGTAGGTGATAGGGAGATACAGCTCCCTTGTTCACATAAGGTAATTGGCTTAGACATAAGCCATCTCAATATTATCCATCTGAAAGACTGGAAACAGAGGGATTTGCCTAAAAGTAATTGCATTCCAGGGTGTTACCTCCTCCCATTTTCAGGCTATGTTCCTACATGGGCTGAGCATGCTTGATAGAAGACTGGAGACGGTTCTTAGACAGAAACGACCTTCTGGCATGCCCACAAATTGGGATGCCCTCAGTGTGAAACTGAGTTCCCAGGAAACTGTTTGGCAGCTGCAGCTGAGCTCAGAGCTGGGCTGAGCAGACTTGACACAGAGAATCAAAAGTTGGATGATGTAATCACCATTGCTGCCTCATGAGAAATCCATTACAATTATAATAACTTAAAACCACATAAATGAGTGAAGTGTGTGGTGTGGTGCATCAGAAAATGAAAGAATTGGGATAAATTTCAGGAAAACCTCATCTTTGTAAAGAGCTGCAGTAGCAAAATATAGGAGAAGACACAGCAAAATGAATTAAATTGTACCAAGCCTAGTTACCTGACCCTGATTTGCAGAAATTCATTGGGATTTGTTGGTTTCTTGGAAGTCTACTGTTTATAACAGGCAACCCTCATAGCAATAAGTAAATATTTTCTGGGGAAGAATTAGCAGATGATTCTCTGTCCAAGAGAATCTCATACATTGGAGGGTATGCTGTTGGGCCACATAGAGCTCAGAAGTTGGGCTCAGGCTACTAGAGTGTGAGAGGAGAGGGTGATTTCAAGCACAAAGGTGCATTTGAGCAAAAATTCCTGCTTGGGAAACGTTTGACTTTGACCCATAAGATAACATGTCACTTGATTCCATGAATTAGTCCCAAAAGATAATGGACCAAAAAAGTGGTTGGGCACTTGAAATTTCATTGGTTAGTATTTCACACAAAATTACTGGGATGCATCCTATCCATTCAAATTCTGGATTATTTACGTTAATAAAATAAATCCAGGGCTTTCAAGTCACAGATGAGAGTGGGAGCAATAGGGAGGAAGTGTTACTGTGCCCCTCTCAAAGCAAAAAGAATCTATAGCAATGTGACTTAGAGATTGAACTTTCTTAAAATTAATTTTGTGAAATAGACTCAAGGAGCTTGTGCTTATCTGATTAATCCTGCCACCTAGGAAACAATGACTGATTATTTACTGTGGGCTCCTTAATATCCTTCTTGAAACTTGAGACAGAAAAAGCCATAGGCGCAATTAACCATATATTGCACTACTGCAAGATAAAATAGTTGATAAATAATGAAGTACAGTCACAAATAGCCAGGATCACAGTATAAAAGTACCATGGATTTGTTGAGGGTGCTTTGCTAAAAGACATTACATAACTATATCTACAACTATATCTACATCTACATCTGTATCTATATCTATATCTATATCATCTATATCTGTATCTATCAATCTATATTTATTGTTATCTAAAACTCAAGCATGAAAGTCCCCCAAATTTCTGAAACACATTTAATGCTTAACTATCTCTTCCCTCAAAGAACCTATTATTATTTTAATATACCCCAACCCTTATGTGTCTTTCCAAGTTTAACCATATGAAAATATGTTTCATTAAACCCCAAGCACACATATATACAGAGTATATATGCACACATTCATACACATATCATAAACCTGCTCCCATTGACTTAGTAGTTATTTTCTTAATGAGTATACATTTGCCTTTTAGGCATTGCTAGCCACATGATTTGCTGGGGCCAGTGCAAATGAAAATGCAGAACCCCAGCTGGGGAGAAAGAAGTCAACGACCCTTTTCCTATCAGCCTGCAATCCCAGTGGATGCCACCTCCCTTCTGTGCTCAGTTCCTGGGTTGGAGGTAAGTGAACGGCCATTGCCAAGTTGCCCACTACATGTACTTTGGCACTGCCAGCCTGGGTTGGGTTTGGTTACTGCCTTGACTTGCCCCCAAATGTTGTAGGATGCATACCTGACCCCAACCTTCTTCTGCATCAATTCCAATGTCCACTGAGGGGCAGAGGGTGACAGCAGAAAATGAGTCTCCTACACTCTAAAAGTTCCTGGTCAAAGCTCCAGGTAAAAGGCAGCAGTGGTTGGAGGGCAAGGGCAGGGAGTGGGGGCACCAGGCAGCCAAGAAGCCAAGGCTGCACTGAGCTGAGGCTCCAAGCCCCTGGTGCCTGCTCCATTGTCCCATCAGATTTAACCTAGGAAACACAAATTCAAATGAATTAAGAATTAGTGTAAGCCTAAGCACACGATTACTTTGTTCCCACTGATGCCCTCATATAGTCTGGGGCTTGGGAGAAATAATATTAACCTAGCCCAATAACATGGACTGGCATCATTGCTCCATACACACATTAAAATAACATGGTCACTTTGGGCATTATTGAATGCAGATTTAGAATAGTGTTGTGTATGTGACACTCAACCTTTATTACAGACTCCAAACCATTCACGTGTGCAGCACAATTTTGTGAAGTCCTGGTGAGACTCACTACACAATGGAATTGTCTCTACAATATTTCCCTCATGTCACTCTCCAGCTTTCAATCTGGGGCGCTCACTCCCCTTGACATATGACAATCCATGTCTAGACATGCACTGACTATGAGAAAAATTTCAATGTATTCAAATGAATTTTTTTCTCTAGAACTTTTTCTCTCTAGTCTTGATTCAGCACTGCAAAATCATAAAATAAATCTAATTTATCTTTCTTGTGAAAGCTACTTAAATATTTAAGGACAGCTAAACTGTCTTCTTTAGATTAACATTTTGTTACGTTATCTACCTGGAGAAAAAATACGTTAGTTTATTCTACTAATAATTATCAAGTGTCTCCTCTTTGACAGTTTGTAGAAATAAAAATGATAAACAAAAGAGACATTGTTTCTGCCCTGAGGCACATTGCAATGTTCTTGGTCAAACAGGCAATTCCTAAAACAAAAGAGGAATGATAAATGGGAGGATATGCAGAGGGTTAAGAAGGCACAAAACATGAGCATCTAATCCACACATATCTGAATGTTCACCTGAGTGTTTTACCACATTGAAAATGCCTGACTCTGCACAGGGATTGCTGAGAAAGGACTGGAGGAGGGGGTGTGTGTATTCTAGGTGGATGTAGCTGCATAAAAGTAAGTTCCAAAAGCAAATGAAAACATCGTATGTCTGAGAACGAAACTGATAGTTTGGTTTTGCTGGTGAATAGTGTGCAAAGGACAAAGTAGTAATGGAAAAACAAAAAGAAGCAGAATCACAGAGACCATTGTAAATCATGTTAAAGTTTTAATTTGTCTCTAAGGTTAGAGAAAATCATTACAGTGCTTCAAATGTGACCTGCTCGTATTCAGGTTAAAGACAGATCACTCTGGATGCATTGTGAACTGTGTAGAATGAAGAAAAACTTGGGGTCAGGAGACCTGCGTGCACTGCCTCGAAGGAATTTAGGTGAGAGATGATGGTTTTGTAAGGAAGGGTAAGTGGGCAGAGAATAAAGTGGACAGATTTGAACATTTTAAATGCAGAAATTGCAAGATTTGCTGTTTGGATGTGAAAATGGAGAGGTAAGAATTAAAGATAATACTCTCGTTTCTAATTTGGGCAAACCTGTAGATGGCAATGCCTCTCATTACGATGGGAATTTCAGATGAGGAGATTATCAGGAAAAGGTGAGTTAGTTTTGGAAAGGTTAAGGTAGGTATGACTCATCCAAGTATGAAAATCTAAAAGGCAATTGCAATATGTTGATCAAAGGACACATGGAGAGAAATGGCTAGAGATATATCTGGGGGAGTGTCATTATTTGTGGATACTAATTGGAGCTAGGCACATGGATGAGGTTGGTGAAGAGAAAATTCCAGGGAGAAAAGAAGCGGACATTTGGCAGAGAGAGGAGGAACCACTGAAATTTGAGGGAAAAACTGAGGAAATGGTGGTAAAAGGAAATGCACACTTAGCATCAAAAGTGTGAGACCACAAAAACCAAGTTTCCAGTAAGATTAGGAAGGAATTTTAGCTGAAGAAAAATAGAAAGGATTAGCCTTCCATAAAAGGAGAGATATGCCTGTAACAGGGGGGAAGAAGATATTTAAAATGCAGATGAAGATGATAGTGTAGGTTTGAAAAGTTTCACTTAATGATTCTGCTTTCTTTGCAAAGACTTTCAGGCCATTTGCCAAGAGTGTGGGGGAAATGTTGGAATGTGAGGAGTAATGAAGGCGTGTGAGAGAGCTGCTGTGGAGAATGGGAGACTGAACTGACTTACAAGATAAAGTTTACTGAGCAAAATGGTGTCAGCCAAATGGCAGAGTAGACACTTCCGAGAGCCAGCTTCCCCACAGAAACATTGAAAACATTAAAGAAAACTCTCAGAATCAACTTTGCTTCAGAACTCTGGAAAGCAGGCAAAGGTTTAGAGCAACCAAGCAAATGCTTAACCAAGAAAAAAGGCAACTTCAAAATAGTAGGAACGTTTTGTAGCATCTTGTGCTTGTTTTTTCCCTACTCCCTCCTGGGCATGCCATTGGTAGAAAGGCCATAGCCCACTTTCCCAGTGTGGACCTCTGGACTCTGGTTCTAGGGTCCATGGATTTGAACATGTTATACTGTTAAGCAGTCTACAGATATGATGCAATCCTTATGAAACTTCCAATGGCCATTTTTTTATCCTCAGGTTCATATGGAGTAGTAAGGGGCCTTGAATAGCCAAAACAATATTGAAAAAGCAGAACAAAGTTGGAGGACTTCCAAATTTCTAAATTTTCTGCAAATTACAGTAATCAAAACTGTGTGATACTTGCATGAGGATGAATTTATCAATCAAGAAGAGAAAAAACGGTCTAGAAATAAACCTACACATCTGTGGCCAACTGATACTTGAAGACCATTCAATGTGGGAAGAATAGTCTCCTCAACAAATGGTGCCGGGACAGCTGGATGTGCATATGCCAGAGAATGAAGTTAGATGTACACTTTAAACCATTTAAAAAATTAACATAAAATGTATCAGTGATCTAAAAATCAGCATTAAATCCTCAATATTCTTGGAATAAAACTTATGGATAATACTTGTGTTCATAGTGGCATTATTCACAATAGTCAAAATTGTCAAAAGATGGAAGCAACTCAAGTGTCCATCAACAGATGAATGGATAAACGACATGTGGTGTATACATACAACGGAATATTATTCAGCCACAAAAGGGAATGAAGTTCTGATACGTGTGACAACACGGATGAACCTTGGAGGCATAGTGTTGCGTGAAATAAGCCAAACACAAAAGGGCCAATATTGTATGATCTACTGATATGAAATAATTAGAATAAGAAAAGTCATAAAGTCAGAAACTAGAATACTGGGGCCAGGATGAGTGTAGGGAATAGGGAGTTAATGCTAAATTGGTACAAAATTTTTGTTTAAGGTTATGGGAAATGTTTCGGCAATGGACAGTGGTGATGGTAGCACAACATTTTGAATGCAGTTAACAATACTGAATTATATATGTGATTATGGTCCAAAGGGAAATTTTAGATGTGTATATGTTACTAAAATTAAAAAATTAAAAAAAAAAACAAAACATAGGATTGTACAACACAAACAGTATGCCCTAAATAAACTATGGACTGTAGTTAATAGTATAATTATAAAAATAGTGTTTCATCTTGTAACAAAGGTACCATACTAATGCAAAGTATAAATAATAGAAAAATTTGTGTGTGAAGGGGTGTATATGGGAACTCTGTATTTTCTGCATGATATTTTGTTAACGTACAACTTCTTGAATTAAAAAAAAAAAGGGCAAAGGATGTGAACAGACATTTCTCCAAAGAAGATAAACACATGGCAAAAAAAAAAAAAAAAAAAAAAAAATCCTGTGGAAAGTGCTCAACATTGTTAGTAATGAACTGCAAATCAAAATCAAAATCTCAAGCAGACATAACTTCACTTCCTCTAAAATGGTTATAATTATATTAAATTTAAGGAAAAATAGACAATAGGAAATTTGGCAAGGATGTGGAGAATTTGAAATGTTCATAAATCGCTGGTAGATATTTAAATAAGTTCAACTGCTTAGGTAAACAATGTGGTATGTGGAGCAACTATATTGAGTTTCTTTTGAGGCGATGAAAATATTTTGGAAGTAAATAGTGGTAGTAGTTGCACAGTATTGTGAAGGCACTAAATGCCACTAAAGTTTTCACTTTAAAATGGTTATATTTATGTTATGTAAATTCACTTCAAGAAAAATTTTTAAAGTACTGGGCATCAATATAGTACAGATGAAATTGTCATCATGAATTTACAGTGGCCTACGTCTGGGTTATTGAGTGCAATTCTCCAAGAAAGCTCAGTATTCTAGTTTCAGGAACAACGTCAGTCAGATCCACTAGATAGAACTGTGCAGGGAACTAAGGAAACACCTCAGGATGCGGAAAAGATGAAGAATTTGAAGTTCAAGATCTCCATAATGATATAGAACTAGAAAGGTGTAAATGTGTTTAGCATATAGAAGTAAAGAATATTGTGGCAAGATGAGAGTATCTATTTTTTTTTTTTATTTCAGAAGTAGAAAAGTGCTGGTGGATAAGATGCAGTATGTA
Organism: Choloepus didactylus; assembly: GCF_015220235.1. Taxonomy (NCBI): domain Eukaryota; kingdom Metazoa; phylum Chordata; class Mammalia; order Pilosa; family Megalonychidae; genus Choloepus; species Choloepus didactylus. Next base: position 756,370 of record NW_023637573.1, read on the forward strand.
TTGAAGGTGTTGGGCAGTTAAAATGAATTGTATGAGGTCACCGGAAATGCGGAGACTAGAATTTGAGGTAAAATGGTGTATTGCTGAATAAACTAGAATCTCTTCTATAGTCAATCACCAGTGATGTGATATAGCAACATGACCTCTGGCTGCTGTGCTGAGAATAGATTGAAAAAAGCCATACAGATAGCAAGAAAAATAATCCAGCTGAGGGGTTAGATAGTAACTGGAACAAGAAACATTTAACCATAATAATGAGAGAAGCTTGAGTGTATGGGCATACATGCAAGGAGATAGCAGGGGAATAAATTTTCTCAGTAAAGTGTATAGTGGGGGTTTTCAACTAGATTATGGTTGGTTGAAGTAGTGTTGTAGATTAGAGGGAAATAAGGAAGATATGAAGTGTTGGAGGAGTGGATTAGCAGCATAGCATGAATTAATGACTTGATTCTGTGCAGTGACTGTGAATTTGAAAGGATACCCTTCAGCACTTTTACACATTTTTCTCCATTAACAGTAGCTAAGAAGGTACAGGAAATGGGTTTGTCAGAGATATTAATAGAATGAGAAGTTTTATTGACCTATCAGAGTAGTCTAGCGTGTGTGCAAGGGAAGGAAATATAAGGATTGACCATGGAATTTCAAATGGATCCATAGGAAAGTGCACATTAAGGAGATGCAGGTAATAAATGGGGGCAGGACGAACGTATGGAAGGCTCTGCAGGGCTGAACTGTACTGGACTCACAATATTTAAGGAAATGATGTGGCAAGACAGGAGTACGTGGAAGCATTTGAAGTTTATGAAATGGTATTTTGCAGGAGCTGAAGCTACAAATAACGGCAAAGTCCCGGGATATAACCACTTAATGCTTGGTGAAGGCAGGGTCGAGGCTTGTTCACTGGAGAAGGCGAGTGTAAGCAACTAAAGGCTAGATTACTGGAAAACTCACCTACATGAATATTGAAATTATGAATTAAGAACTATGACTGGCATGGTGCTGGAATGAGTGAGAGTGAACTGGAAGGGTGAGCTATTATCTGTATTTATTTGGAAGTCCTGGAACATCTAGACATTATAAAACAAGTCTTTGTTGGATTAAAAAGAATTGTGTTTGAAACTAAGTATTTTGTTAATACGGGCTAACATCACACACTTTACAACTCTAAATAGTATTCTTATGTACTAAGAACATGCGATTGAGATAGCAGTGTACCTTCTAAAACTGAGATGCTAATCAGATGTGACTACCTATTGAGTGTAAGTTACTGTAGTGGAATGAGGCTGCATAATTGTGCAACGTGGCTGGGTTCTTGAATCATTCGGTATCACAGACAACAAAATTATTGTGTCAAATAACTAGGCTTTCCATGAAATGAATTATTACCAACTGAAACTATGTTTCAAAAGGCCAATTTTGAATTAGAATTAAATGTTGGAAACTTTTTTTTTTTTAAATCAGTGAAACAGAAACACAGTGGATAGAAAGAATTTCTGACACTAACTTCATGAGTAAGTCAATGTTTTACAATAGTTCTACTCTGTGAAAGATGCATTTCAAGACTTAGAACTTTGGTTAACATAACCAACAAATCGAGTTAAATATAGTTGTTTCTATGTATTGTAGATCACAAAAAATCAACATATAGGATTTTGAAGAAATGATTTTGAAGTTGTTTGCTTACTCAGATTTAAAGCCACTATATTCTCAATATAGAAAAGTTGAAAAGCTAAAAATGTTTTAAAACTTTTTGTATGATCACACAAAGATAAATTTAATTTAACTATTAACACATTTTCTCCCTATTTTTGTTGTTGTTATGGTTGAGATCAAAGTGCATATGTCATCTTCTAGCCTACCATAGCCACTTAACATAATAAAACAAATAGATCTCACATCATTAAATTTCCTCATTGAAGGAGAGTAGACCTACTAAGTAAGTAAACAATTACAGAGATCTATCAACTAGCCTTTTGTTAAGGACACAAGCATAGGTCAGTGGAACAAAAAAGAGTCCAAAAACTGAGTACAAGGTATTTGAAAACTCTCTATACAATTTCACAATTTTTTTTGTAAATCTAAAACTGGTATAAAGTCTAGTTTATTCAAAATGTAATTACCTATGCATCCATCAGAATAAGTAGAAAAATAACATAGAAAAACTGAAATAATAAATGTAAGTGCAAAAAATTTCAATTCTCAGAGCCCACACAGAAATTATTGACATCACTACAAAAGCTTCAAACTCAAGTGCAATCAAGTAGGTGTTCAGAAGTATATTGCCCCAGCATTGGTTCAAAATTAGCCCTTAAAAGGACTTGGCAGTATAAAAAGTTCAGTGTTTGGCAACTCTTCTAGTTTGCTAATGCTGCCAGAATGCAAAACACCAGGAATGGATTGGCTTTTATAAAGGGGGTTTGTTTGGTTACACAGTTACAGTCTCAAGGCCATAAAGTGTCCAAGGTAACACATCAGCAATCAGGTACCTTCACTGGAGGATGGCAAATGGTGTCCAGAAAACCTCTGTTAGCTGGGAAGTGACGTGGATGGCATCTGCTCCAAAGTTCTGGTTTCAAATGGCTTTCTCCCAGGATGTTCCTCTCTAGGCTGCAGTTCCTCAAAAATGTCGCTCTTAGTTGCACTTGGGATATTTGTCCTCTCTCACCTTCTCCGGAGCAAGAGTCTGCTTTCAATGGCCATCTTCAAACTGTCTCTCATCTGCAGCTCCTTGCTTTCTTCAAAGTGTCCCTCTTGGCTGTAGCTCCTCTTCAAAACGTCACTCACAGCTGCACTGAGTTCCTTCTGTCTGAGCTTATATACTGTTCCAGTAATCAAGGCCCACCCTGAATGGGCGGGGCCATGCCTCCATGGAAATTATCTCATCAGAGTTATCGCCTACAGTTGGGTGGGGCACATTTCCATGCCAACAACCTAATCCAAACATTTCAACTTAAGCCCCACTAATATGTCTGCCCCACAAGATTGCATCAAAGAATATGGCTTTTTCTGGGGGACATAATACTTTCAAACCAGCACAGCAACTGATACAAAAATAAACTTACGTGTATTAATGGCATAAAAATATATCCCATAATGAGGAGAGAAATTGACCAGAGAAACAGATCCATTATGACATAAATGATACTAGTAGGCAATGTCTTTAAAACAGATATTTCAGCTCTATTCCATATGTTCAAAAAGGTAAGGTAAATATTGAATATGTTAAGTAGAGATATGGAAGAAATTTAAAAGACCCACACTGAAAACTTAGAAATAAAAAAATACAATAGATCAGGTGAACAATTGACTGGGTGAGATTTACAGTAGATTAGACATTACAGAAGAAAAGATGAATAAAGCAGAAGACATTGCATCCATGAACCATGGGATAGCTTCAAAGAGCCCAATATACATATAATTGGAGTCCACAAAGAAGAATGATGGATAGAGAGAATATGTGAAGAAATAATGGCTTTCTGTTTTCAAATTTGTTGAAAACTGTGAACTCACAGTTACAAAAATTTCAATGAACTCCAAGCAAAAGAAACAGGAAGGAAACTACAACAAAACATCACACTCAGCATGCTTAACTAGTGATGCATTTTTTTCTAAGGGAAAATCTTTTAAAAGAGACCAAAGGCATGAGAAAGAGAAACACATTATGTAAAGAGAAACAGATCATCAGCAAAAAATTCAAACTGGAAGCAACATCTTAAAGAAAAGAGGGAAAATGAAGGGGAGGGGGAGAAGTGGTGGGGAAAAGAAACAAAAACGCTGCTTAGAATTCTGTACAGCAAAGTTTCTTTCAAAGACAAAGTTGAAGTGAATACTATTTCAGATGCGCAGAAGGTGAAAGACTTCATCACAGCAAACCTACACGATGAGAAACATAAAGAAGTCCTTCAGGGAAAAGAAAAATAAATGGTACATATGTGGTTGAGTGTGAATTACTATTTTTCTTATGGCTTAAATGTTTTAGTAGTCATGTTGGCAGTGCTGATTTTTTAAATAGATATTCTGACATTCTTTTTTATGGGAAGGAGAATTATGTTGGGAACCAGGATTTTCAGCATGGGATTGAAATATATCAATGTAAATTTGATATTGGCAAAGTAAATTTTTGCTGATGGTTGTAACTGATATATTCGACTGTATTTGTCTCATCTTATCTTGTGATATTAAAAATTCATCTTTCTTTTTGTTCTTCTCTTGACATCTTTTCCTCTAATGACTTAAAAAAGATTTTGTTCTTTCTCAAAATATTTTTTTTTCATCCTTTTGTTTTGAAGCTATATGCCTTATTTGGGAATCTTGTGATTTTTAAAATTTCTTATTTATCTTTCTTTTTATTCTTCTCTTTGACATCTTTTCCTCTGATGACTTAAAAAGATTCTGATCTTTTTCAAAATATTCTTTTCACCCTTTTGTTTAGAAGCTATATACCTTATTTGGGAATATTTGCATGCCTTTTCAACACAAATTCTAAATATTCATCATTATCTGTTTCTTCCTCCTTGATGCAGTAAGGGCCCTCTTACTTCCAATCTTATGAGTTTTTATTGCTTGAGCTTTTATTTTTATCTGGTTTGTATTGGCTGAAAAAATAAGCATTATGAATATTGTTTTATACAGGCAGTTCTATTTTTCATGCTCTGCTCTGCTTTCTGGACTGTATTGATTATGTACAGTTGCAGAATTTATATGTCTGAAGTTGAACAACCATGATATGACTAGAAATACACTAGGTACATGCATGCTTCTACACAGTAACACTTTGGTTAGAGACTGACAGAAAGACTATTAGCAATGACCACCTCATTTTACACCAACCATAGGCAGAGTGGTCCATTTGGAGCCACATCTTGTCACATTCAGTGAGACAAAGAGTAAATACCCAGGTCAACTATTCTAGAACTGATGCCTAGAGAGGCAAGATTTGCATACTGGAACTATGAGACACAAGTCAGGCACAAATCGAGTACCGACAAGCAGTAATAACTAACATAATCATCAGAACAACCCTTAAATGTAAACTTTTAGCTTTTTCTCATTTTTCAGAAGATACACATCAGGTTTATTGAATTAAGTAGTTGTCTAAGGCCAGGCAAGCACCCATAAAGTGGAGTAGCCAGGATTCAAACCAAGCTCTCTCAAAAACCCATGTTCTTCAGATGGAGACTGCCAACCAGATAGGAAGAACTTCAATAGGTTAGACAATCATAAGTAGTATTCCATTCGTGGTATATCTTTATTAGAATTTTTAATTAATTTTCACATAAATTATTAAACACTTATTTATACTTATTTCCACTTTGAAGCAAAAACTATATCCTTTTATTTCCAATGGCAGGATAAAGCTTACTAACAGTAAATATGAACTTACAGGCAAAAAAGAAGATAATCTCCCAGTATTTGTTCTTTAGAGAGGACTATTGTGTAGCTATTTCACTTTCCAATATGAAGTACAAGTTTATGCATATTTATGTAGCAAGACAGAGATAAATTTGTTTTGAGAAACTAAATTAATCTGAAATCAAAATAGTTTAGATTTATGGGAATTGTTTATTGCTGCTAAGCATTGCTTTGATCAAAGATATGTACATTCACTTTCCTCGTTCAGTTATTTTTATATGGCCATTTTTCATATGTCAATGCATTTATAGGTAATCCTACCCCCAAGTCAAATATGAAGACAAAAGGCTTCTCTACTGATGCCCCATGTGCTTTCCATGAAAGGTGAAGATTTGGATTTAGTGGTTCTCCTTTGCTTCTATTCCCAAGGCTACAGACTTGCTCAGTATGCTTTCCATCCCAGAGAGAGCATTATTTCCTTTGAATATGTATCTATACATTTAGTGATGACTGTCACATAGTCCAGAAGTACACTAATATTATTTTCAATTATCTTGCCAAATGAAGAACTCACATTGGATTTTATTAATTCTGACACTTCCACAATTAGTCTCATAAAATATCATTATTGAGAATATGGATTGTTGAAGACAATGAAATTAAGAACCATTGATAATAAAAATAATACATGAATAATACATAATGCCGTCTTTCCAGAAATTCACAATCCAATTAAATAGGCACTTACACAGCAGGGAAAATATCCTTTAATGAAACCATTGCTTTACCAAGAAAAGTAAAATAAAGCTCACCAAAATGTGTGGCTGGTCATGATGAAAGTAACCAGGAAAGGAGAAATCAGAGGGCATTGCTAAGGTTGAGAGACGAGGTGGTTTCCCGAGTTATTTCATTCTTATTCCTAGTATTTTTGCTTGTCTCTGAGGAAACAGGGCAGATTTAGATTGTTACCATTTGAGTCTTTAAAGAGGAATTAAGGATCTGTGAACCTATTGAATCAATATACTGAATTTCAAGGTCCTAGTAGGTAATTCATTTAGTATCCCATATAGATCTGATGCCAGATCTATCAAGTTGACATAGGAGCTCTTAAATTCAGATAAAAGCAACATTTATGAATGTTGCAGGCTTTGAAAAGTAATGGACTTCTGGTATATTTAAAATGTTGCATGGTTATAATTTGATTCCTTTAAACATGCATTATTCTATGCAATTTCTAACATGTTTGATTTAGAATAAATGGGAAAAGGGAGTGTCAATATTACTTCCTAAAGCTTATTGGAAGACCAAATCCAATATATTCATACCTCTACTTATCTTTAAATATATATGGATTTTGACTCTAAGTCTTTTCCTTGTTAAACTAGTCTAACACATCCAGCACAATGCTCAGTGCTGGTGCATATTTCCTGTTTGTATTTTTCATAAAAGGCATTTTAAGATTTGCTACACAGCACAGTGGGGTGGAAACCTAAATATGTCTTGAATGTTTTAAAATGAAGTCTCTCAAGTGAGAACATTTAGTATGTTTCTTAATGAGAAAATAAAGGCTTATACAAGAGCATTTCTTTTCTTAAGCTACTGTAAATATTTTAATGAATGAATAAAGAAACTAAGACATTGCTCCCAAAGAAATGCTGGGGAGAGAACGTGGAGACTGAGCCACTGAACAAGCAGCGTTTACGACCACAGGGGACTTGTTGCCCGTCGCTGTAGGTTTAGGGAAACACCTTAGCTGCCTACACCCTGCACAGGGTCTGCAATGGACTCGGAAGTAAAAAGGAAAATGTGATCCTGACATGGTCACTGCGGATAGATTGGGTCATTCTGAGGGCCCAAGACAATTTCTAAATTGTCCTAGGTGGTTGCTGTGGTGCCACTTTGGTTTGAAACAATCAAGACACCATGGCCATGGATGAGATGAGTGAGGTTCAGGAACAGTCAATATCCCACTGCCAAACATCAGGATGTTTTTTGTAGTCCAGCTCTACACTTAGTATGTATCTCAGTACAGACGCCCAGTGCCGCCCTCTTATCACGGCAGTTGCAGGATATCAGCACGATGCCAGGATACTTGTCACCAGTCCTGTCGTGAGACAAACTGCTGAGCTTGTTCTCATCCAGAAACACACATGGGAAATGAAAAAAGAAATAAAAAGAAACACCAGAAGAACCAGGAAAACTACAGTACAATTTGACATGGATGACTGTGTAAGTCTGACTTAAATCTGGGTGTTTCTGTGTCTGAAAAAAGAGGACAGCTGCTTACTTAGGCCTACTTTCAAGCATCCAGATTATGGATGAATACATTAAATTTCATGGTAAAGAATCTTTATGCACATTCACTACCTTTTAAAAAATAATTATTCATATATTTTTCACTTGGCTAAATTCTTATCAAGATACAACTTTACAATTTTATGTTATCCTTTCAAGACACTGGTTGAACAGTTCGCGCTGGTTACAAAAATTGCCATTTTTACTCACAGAGTATTTTAGACCCTTCAAGAAACTGACACAAATGTATCATTCATTTGTCCAACTTTTTGATTTTTGTTATAAATTGTTTTTCACCAAATCATATCAAACATTTTATTGCAATGTTTTATTCAACAGCATCAGTTTCAAATTTCATGTATGGTGGTTGCTATTACCACAGTTTTGATGCTAGCTCCATCTTTGGAAAGGATAAGTCCTTTATTTGTTTAGCAATTCATTGAGAGACAAAGTCAAAATAAAATTAAAGCAATCCATACATGGAGTACAAATTGAAATTTAAGGAAAATGTATTCCTAATATATCCATAATCTTTCTAGTAATAGTTAAAAGAAATCTATTAACTAGATTAAATTTATATACTTATTTACTTATATTCATAGTGAAAATAAGTCTCAATCAAAGATTTCTATTAAGAAAGTCTGCTGAGTGCTCTGACTGTCTTGGAAAACATAAAATCATGACAACTCCTTATATCTCCATCATTGAGGCATGTGTTAGTGTAATGTTTAATCATATTGAGGAGGTTGAGGAAAATATTTCAAAGCATTAAAGGAAATTAAGGTTGAAATAGCAATCGTAGAAAGAGAAGCCTGTTGTATATTTTGCTTTTCAGCTAAACTGAAACATAAGGTTAAAAATCTACTGTCATAACTTTTATCTTCTACCAAGGCACAGAGAGCTGGAAAGCATGTCTTTCCCATCTAGACTACATGCAAAAATCTTAATAAAATATAAATGAATAACTTTCTGAATCCATCAGAGAGCTGAGGTTGCAGGGTAACCAAACAGCCTGAAATTTAAGGCAAGGTGAATGTCTCCTGATAGAGATGGGATCGGAGCATGGGCTCCCCTGTGGCAGAGCATGGAAAGAGAACAGGAGTCGGTAAAAGAATTTAGCTAAAATGTTTAATGGCTTCCTAAGGACCACATATAGCCTAGCATGAAAATATAAAAGTCCTGGTAGCCATAGACACAAGGGAAGTCTGCATTCCTTCACAGGCTCCTCTCCATGGACCCCTTCCAGAATGTGAGCTGATTTAGATAATGAGGTTCTCGACTTTGAGTTCATGCTCTCAAGGCATGAGACTTACAGGATCCTCAGGAGGGGATGATGCATGTTGCATTTGGGAGGGTTGTGGATCATGGAGAGACAGGTGGACTGTGGGAGGCTGCTTTTAAAATGGCTCCCAGTGCTCTCCAGTGCTAACCGCTAAGCCTCGGCAGGCCAGGCCCCCTCACACCCTGCATTCCAGGTGGGGAAGCCACCCTGAATCCTCCGTGTGTCTGCTCCTGCATCGATCTGTTCTACGAGGGTCCCTGAGTTTCTCCCTGTGCGCATCCACCATTTGATTCCCCTTCTGCCTGCCTTTACCAGAGGGTCTCGGTTATTTCCCTCTGGACCTTTCTTGTCTCTGTCTCTCTATCCCCCATGCCTGGGTCAATCCCTGTGTCTTCCCCTCTCCTTTGGGGTGGGCTGGGTCTAGTTATTTACATCTAATGATTAGAATACACCAGAAGTTAGGAGATATCCATTCGAAGATTGGGTTATAAAGGCTTGCTTCTTCTAGCTCGCTTGCTGGCACTCATTCTCTGGCTCTTCTCTTGTCCTTGCCCTGATGAAGCAAGCTGGAGAGGCCAGTGTGGCAAAGAAATGAGGGAGGCCTCTGGCCAAATTCCAGCAAGGAGCTGAGGGCCTCAGTCCAACAGCTGTAAAGGAACTGAATCCAGCCATCAGCCACATGAGTGAGCGGAGAAGTGGATCTACCCTAGAGGAAATGTCAGTGAAACTCTATCCCCAGCTCAATATTGATTGCACACCTGGGAGAGAACCTGGCTAAGCCAGGGCTGGATTCCTTATCCACACAAACCGTGAGATGATAAATACGGATTGTTTTAAGCTGCTAAATTTTGGGGTAATTTGTGATGCAGCAGTAGAGGAAAAATGCAGATTTGGGGGATAAGGTGGGAGACCTGAGAAAGCCTCCCTCAGGGGTACAGCCTGAAGGAGGGGAGTAGCTATTGCTTCAGAAAATGAATGAGCCCGACCTACGTCTTACTCCATAAAGAGCAAAATCCTAAGTCACTGTGGGAAGGGCACAGGTGAGGATATATTACAGTCGTGGGAAAAGAACAGGAAAAACCCTCTGCCTAGGAAGGCATTGGAAAGCTATAAGCAAGGGAAGGGAAGGGAATGGAAAAGAAGGGAAGGAAAAGTTGTCAGTAGCTTTCAAAAATAAATAAATAAATGCTTTTTCAGGTGAACAAAACCTGAAAGAATTCATTACTAGCTGACTTGTGCTACAAGAAATGTTAAACTTTAGGCAGAAGGAACATGGTACCAGACAGAAACTGGGATCTAAACAGCTATAAAGAAGATCTTTGGAAAATGGCTAAAATGCAGGTAAATATAAAATAAATTTTTCTTATTGATAAATCACTCAAAATATAATTGACTATCTAAAGCATAAATAGTAGCAATTTTTTGTTGCATTGCATAAATAAAATTAAAATCTATGACAAAATAGCAAAAATTGGTCAAGGAAGTGCACTGTGAAAAAGTTCTAATGCCATATATGAAAGAGCATAACATTATAAGGGTTGACTATGATTCACTAAAATGCATATAGTAAACCTTGATATAAACTTCAAAAACTTTACCATAAAAAGGTATACATAATCAGCCCATAGTGATAGGTGATAGGGAATCATAAAAATTAGTCAATTAATCCAAACATAGGAGAAAAAGGAAAAACAAATGAACAAAGAAGGTGTAGAAAAATACAAAACAACCAGAAGGATGGTGAATTTTTTATCTAGTAAATAAAAAATTATGTTTCATAAAATGATCCAGACAAAGTAGACTTCAGAACAAGAAAATGTATCAGAGATAAGGAGATGCAACCTAAAGAGATCACGTCAACAAAGGGACACTGCAATCCTAAACATGGATGCACCTAACAACAATATACCACAGCTCAACCATGAGATCACATGTTGGCAAATGTGGTGCAAGAAGTTGACGGTGAAGGACTTGGGAGACATTTTGCTGTGATTCAGCCAATCTGTATCTTGATTATCACAATGGTTACATATTTAATTCATGTTGTCAAAAGCACATAGATCCATAAATTAAAAAGTGTTCATTCATTAAAGTGGGAAACACCGTATACATTAAAACATGTATATTCTTGAATAATTAATTTCCATATTTATTGTTCTTTCAAATATTTGCACGTATCTTCTTTGAAAATAGAGAGTTTTTAAAAACAATTTCATAAAATGAAATTAAAATATCTGTATCATTTCATTTATGCTGGTAAGAAATAAGATATATTTTGTTATATTTCTTTCTGAATTAATTTTCTCTGCTAGTCACTTAACATTACTTCTGTGTTTTATGCTATTTTATGGCTAGTAATGATCCTCACAATATAATGATTTCTAGAAAAGAAATATGATAAAATTTAATAGTTCCCATTCCTTTATACTGCACCTGATGCAATGAAAATAGAAACAGGACACTGAAGTCAAGCTAATATGATTTTATAGTCCCATTCTTGTTCTTTCTCACTCTCAAACTTTGAACAAGCAATTTACGTTCTATTTGTAAAAAGTATGACTTATATCATATGTTATCTGTGAAAGTTAATTGTAATAGTTTATAATTAGTATGAATCTGTCACCCTAACATATTAAGTCATCAATAAATGTCAATCCTCATTTATCTCCCAGGAGAAAGACTTGATGGTTTGTTTCTTTATATGATGGTCAGCTCTTATTCGCCAAGCTTCTTTGCCAGTCTAGTATCTTTAGCAGATTGGAAAAGAGACTTAACTTTGAAAAGAAGATATTTAGGCTCTTTGTTATCTATGTCACCTAAGGAATAATAACTTTCTTAAGACATATTAATTTTACATCTAAAAATATTGTAATATTCATAGTACAGAAGTTTGTGAAAATGAAATGAAATGAAGCTTGTAAATACAGTTTGTAAATTCAGACAGCTAACTATTAGTAATTTAATCTAAGCAATATTAAAAATATAAATTGCATATTATTAACAAAATCTTGCCTGGTAATCTCTACTTTTTTTATGTATTGAAAATTTAGGGCACTTCAAATCCTTAATTTTAAAAAGAAAATAAGTAGAAATTAAGTGGCATCATCATGGGGACTATTTGAGTAAATGAGAAAACTTTTAGTTTTTGAATCAATATTTGAAATTACTTCCTTGTGTGTTTGCCCTTCTCCAGTTAATAGTAAGTTCAGGGCTGGTGTGTGCTAATAGATTTATGCACATCTAATAAAACATGGCTGGGAATAAATAAGTAGGCATAATTTTTAAAAATAGAAGAGTTGTAGCCTTTCCTTTCTCATAAGGAACCCAAATCTTAACCTCTGACTTACTCAAGAAATGAACTATCAAAGGAGGTGAAAATTGATGTGCTGTCCCAGTAACCAAAAAAAAAAAAAGAAAAGTTATACTTTGTGATGAAGTTAGAAGAATAGGTATAGATAAAACATATGACCAAATCACACATGTCTGTTAGGGTTATGTACCTACTAGAACATCAGCAAAAAAAAGATGCTTATTTTGCCATAAAAATGGGTCAGGATTTAAAAAAAAAAAAAAAAAAAAAAAAAAAAAGAAGATTCATTGTAAATATCAGAAGCAAAGAAGTTAATGAAGACACAGAAAGGTAAACTGAAATAAATAGGTAACTTTATCCTGTGGTGATAATATGGGTTATTGATGGATTAGCATAGCTTAAATTAAACACAGAAACTGGTAAATTACTCCAAACTCACAAAAAAATCTATTAGAGTTAATAAATGAGCACAGTAAGATTGCAGGATACTAGAATAATTTGCAAAAAACAGTTGTGTTTTTATGTACAAGCAATAAATAATCTGAAAGTGAAATTAAGGAAACAATTTAATCTATAAGAGCATCAAAACCAATTACATTATTTAGGAATAAAATTCAGTCAAAGAAGTTGTAGGTCTCATATATTGAAACTACAAAGTACTGTTGAAAGAAATCAAGAAGACCTAAATAAATGGAAAGACACTTCCTATGTTCATTGATGGGAAGACTTAATATTGTTAAGATGACAGTACCCTAAATCAATCAGTAGATTCTATGAAATCCCTATCAAAATTCTAACTTTTTTTTGCAGAAATGGATAGGTTGTTCATAAAATTCATATGAAAAGTCAAGGGATCAGAAGAGACAAAGCAATCTTGAAAGCAAAAAGAACCATACACCATGACTTCAAAACTAATCTTAACACTAAATATTCAAAATAGGGTAGTGTCTACATGAGGATAGACCTATAGATCAATGGAATAAACTCATGCAGCCATGATTTTTGACAGAAGTTGTGAGACTACAATGAGGAAACACTCTGTTTTACAGAAGGTGCTGTGACACCTGGATAGCCACATGAAAAAGAATGAAGCTAGACTTGACCTCATACTATATGCAAAAATTCACTGAGACTGAATCAAAGATAAATTTAAGAGCTACAACTGTAAAACATGTAAAAGAAAACATAAGTATAAATCTTTGTGAACTTGTAATAGGAAACTATCTCTTGTCTATGGCACCAAAAACACAAGCTGACAAAAAAATGGTAAATTCCACTTCTTCATCAAAATTAAAACTTTTGTGTACCAAAGGATATGATCAAGAAAGTCAAAGGACAACCTAAAGAACTGGGCAAAATATTTGCAGATTTGATAAGGGCCTAGTATCCAGGGTAGATGAAGAACTCTTTCAACTCAACAAATAACAAAAAAGACAAATATCCAATCAAAAATTAGGGAAAATATTTGAATAGACATTTCTCCAAAGAAAATATTTAAATGGCCAATAAGCACAGGAATAATGCTCGACACTATTACTAAGGGACATGCAAGCCAAAACAACTATGAGATACAGCCTCACCCCATTAAGATGGATATAAAAAAGAAAAAAGAAGAAAGAAAGGAAAAGGAGAAGGAGAAGAAGAAAGAAAATAGCAAGCGTTGACAAGGACGTAGAAAAATCAGAAACTTCATACCTTGCTTGTGAGAATGTAGAATGAATAGTACAGTCGCTTTGGAAGACAATCCTGCAGTTCCTCAAATGACTAATCAATGAGTTACCATATGACCAAGCAATTATGCTCCTAAGTATATACTCAAGGGAATTGAAAATACACGTCCTCACAAAAATTGTACATGAACGTTCAGGGCAACATTATTCATAATAGACAAAAAGTGGAAACAACCCAAATGCCCATCAACTAATTAGTGGAAAAGAAATAAAATGTGGCTATCCATACAATGGAATAAATATTAAGCAACAATAAAACAAATGCAATACCAAAATGTGCTACATGAATGGATCTTGAAAACATTATGCTGAGTGAAAGAAGTCAGACACAAAAGTCCACACATATTTCGTGGTCTTTAAGAGTGCAGGACTTGGTGTAAGTCATTCCACTTTAAATGGCATCGTGCCTATATCCTGAACCATAAGAACAGGTCCCAAACTTATGCTAAGGGTGTTTCATTTTATTTGTGTTGACTAATTAGGTAATCACTGAGGTTCGCCAAGTACATTTCTTTATCCATGTTTATTTTTCTTTCTTTCTTTTTTCAGTTCCTTCATAAGCTGATTCTAAGATACAGATTCAAGTGTAAATATTTTTTAATTATTATTATTTTTTTTAATTTTAAATCCAGTGTAAGTATTTTATTGAGGATTGGGGGTCATGGAGAATTGAGACAAGGAAGAAAGGGGAGCTGATGCGGATGAGTTGTCACACTGTGGACAAATGCATTTCAACCCAGCTGGGGAGCTCTGGGAAACTGCTCGGGGCTATTCCACCTGAAAGGGGAGGGAGCTGGGCTATAACTCTCCAGCTCTCCATGCCTCCCTCATTGGTAGCTGGTTTCCTCCAGAATATTAACTCTTACACTCTGGCTTGTGAGCTCCTACAGAAAGGGAAATTTAATTCAGGCAGAGTAGCAGGTGTTGGCTGCATGCAGCCTGTTGCAAGGGGAGGTGAAGTAAGGAGATAAGAATAAGGTACTGACAGCATCTGCTAAAACATATATGACTGTTAATTCATTTGCATATTTGATTTGCCAGCCTACAGAGAAAAACAACAGAGAACAAAGCAATACTTAAATTGAAATAGTGCAAAGGGCCAAATGCAAACACGTGCAAACATTCCTATTTACAACAGTTTTCCCAGTAAAATTTTATTAGCAGTGACCCCTTCATGAACAACAATGTTCCACTGGGGAAAATAAATGGTAAGACGTTGAATTGTATGCATGAAAATATTAATACCAAGCAAGAACATGGGAGCAAGCTTATAGGTCATATAAATCAGTGAAAATTAAAATTGAGTCCATCAGAGTAAGCCATGCAGTTTAAATTATTGCACTTTTGAGAACCCAGTTGTTCATCTTGAGAATATAAGTAACAGGAAAACAGAGTCAAGTATGTCATTGTACAGAAAGAAAAATGTTTTGTTCAAAACAAGGTTTTTAATTTATTCAACAAATGATTTCAGGGCCTTTATAAATATGAACTAATGTAATGGCCCTAACAAACTTCTCGTACCAGCATGATGACTTCCCTCTGTAGAAATGGACATCAGTGAGGTCATATCAAGAATTCAAGCTCCTATAGTTAGTAAGTGACAGAGCTGGGACTTGGACATGGGCAGTTTGGTTCCTGAGACCTTGTTTTTAACCCCTACACTACACTGCCCTCACAGAATTAACAGAAGCATTATGTTCCCAATAAATTATATCACCCTTTCTTTCCTTGGCCAAAAATGAAGGCAATAATTCAAATTTCATTTTTTTGGTATGGTATAAATTCGACTATATGAATTGTTGCATTTTAGTTTTCAGCATGTTTATTTTGTGAATAAATTACCTCAATAATAATGGCTTTATTAATTTACCCAACTGAACCTGAGCTAGAGGAAGCATTTTTTAGGCCAGAAAAATCATACTCAAAAGTATATATTTTTAATTCCCTGGAACATTGTCTTCTGTATTCTCATTTCCATTTAATAACTTCATACGAGTTTCCCTTATGACTGATAATTTAGATATTCACCTAATATTGACCTGGAAAAAATAGTTACTCCGAACTTGTAAAAATCACCATGAGATGAATGAAACAAATAGATCAGAGGGAAATCTAGAATCATGCTTTACTACTAATTTTACACGTGGACTATTCCAGAATATTGACCAAAAAATCAGAATGTCCAAGTTATCAAAAGAAAAAGGAAGGGTTGAGGATTACTTAGTTGTAAGTAATTTTAAATGTCTATTTGACCATTTCATCAAGGTGTTTTTAATAATACCATAAAAATTGTTTTTGTATTCTATATGCATGTGTTATATTATTCACTCCTGTTTTGAATATTAAGACAGCAAAATGTGAAAAAATTATGGCTATTTGTATTCATATCCTTACTCAGTATATTTGAATGGACTTTAAATGTTCTGCAAGTTTATTAGTGGGAAAATGTGGAAATAGAAATTTGGGCAATTTGTCCTCATTCACCAAAAGCAAAATGAATGTGCTGTAAAAATCATAACCTTAAATTCAGAGGAAGGAATTGGATATCATGGGGTTTGTGCTGATTGCCTCTCATCAGCTATATGATCCTGATACAGATACATATTAGGAGAAATCATAGTTACCCCAGCATTAGAATTTGCGTTATCAAATGATAGGAAGGACAATGGAATTGCAGGTCTTAGGGATGATTCAGATTAGATGTTCACACACCGTTAGAGCTCAAGTTCCAGATGTTTGTACTCACTGGGGACCAGGCTGTGTCTCTGGAATTGCATATATTAGCTTTGAACCAGACAGGGAGGGTCTTATACCTTTTATAAAATACATTTTTGATAAATGTGCATGTTTGGGAATAGGGGTGGGAAGTTGCTAGATTGGTGACCCAAGCCAGACTACATGGTTGGAGTAGAGAATGAGTAAATTTCCACCAGATGGGAGTGCTCTTGGCAGAGAAAGTGAGGGAGTCCTGGCAAGCAAACCAATCTGGAAAGGATCCTAGTGTAGCAGGTTCCAAAACATTTACTATTTTGGTGGTCCTCCTTAAGAAGAAGACTGCAAACTATAAGCACGAAATTGATTTCAGAGATTTGGAAGGATCTTTGCTAGTAAGTGAAGGCTGCTGAAGCTTGTGCGTCATTAACTTCATTTTAAATCTGTGAATGAAACCAATATAACTGGGTTTTGAAACCCGGCTATGAAGTTGTCAGCACATCACCCCGTTTTCTCATGTACCCACCTTGGTTTTTTAATTGCACATATACCTACAACATCAAGGACACAAATCAAGAGGTAGAGTGAAAGGACCCTTTAAAACTGATGTATGTTTTCATTAGGGAAGAAGAAAACGGACTGAAATAGATAGGAACTAACACAAATCACGGTGTTTCTGAGGACAGGCATAAGCCCATGGGATTTTATTTTCACTTCCATAAAGTTGATAATTTTGAAGCTGAAGGATGTTAAATTCTTTATCTGAAGTTACATAAATATGATGAGGGGGGAATAGAATCAGATTCACATCTTTCTGATTTGGAAGCACCTACCATTATGCTAATCAATGGAAAATAATGTGTTTCTGGAAGGGGAAGCCATCATAGAATCTTGTAATCTTCAGATCTTGGGAGATGACATGGAGAAGGAAATCCAGGCACCATGAAAGAGAAATTTGAAAAATGTGAATCTGATGTTGACTAAGGCATAAACTGATCCATGGTCAGCAAAGCAAAGAGAACTTCATTAAGTCCAAATGTGCATAGTTCAGACTGAGAGTACTTATAGATCCCAGCCTTCCAAACCCCCCTGACTTAAACAGCCTGTATTTGTTTAAAGTCTATCTAATATTTCCCACTCATCTGACAATATTTTAAGTGAGTATACCTATAATAGTGGCTTGAATTCCAAACGTCACTTGAATAATTAAATCTGACCTATGGTCTTTGTAAAGTTAGTTCTACTCTTGGTATATTGTTATTCAGTATTATATATCTATACACATTTTTAACTACATGCAAGTGTAGAGAACAGGACTGTAGTGGTATGGCTGGTGAGCCATTTTATGAACTGAACAATCACCACTGGTATGTATTATAAACCCAGGTCTTTTCATACCCAGATTGGCTCTGATCTGAGCTGGCTCTAAATGAAAAATATATACCATGTATATTTTGTGTGAGTATATGTGTGTGTGTGTGTATACAAGTAGATATATATATGTGTGTGTGTGTGTGTGTATGCTCTTTATAATCATATTTTTAAGCATCTGAGTTGTGCCAGCCAATGTGATCAATGACAAAGCCCTTCAAGGTAGATATTCTTGCTCCTTTTATAGAAGAAACAATGGCTTAGATAAAATTAACATGCCCAAATTCATACCACTTACAAAAATAGAGAATGTGGGAAACTATTCCAGAAACTGTGACAGCTATCATATTTGCACCAGGATTGGATTTTGTCCGATAAAGCCAGGAAGAACCAAGTGGGCATCCCAGGAACATCTTTATCAACATAAAAATGGAATGCCAGCTCCATTTGAACTTTAAATGCCCCATAGAGAGTTACATAAAGTATTTTCCATTATTGAAATAAATGTACCACAATTAAGCCTTGACTACTGTGCTATTTTTCATCTAAAAACTATTAAAATGGTAAAAATGAATAACTGTAATAGTTTCATGAAAAAAATTCAACATCACTAGCCCCAATAGTAAATATTCACCATTGCATTTCATATGACAGGATTTTCACAAGTGTTTGGGTTTTTTAATCAATTACTAATGTTTTTTGTTTCCTTCTTGGCAACAAACTACCATGCTTTCCACAGATCAAAGTTATCACCCAAAAGACTTGGAAGAGTAATAATTATTCAACTGGCTAATCTGTTAGAAATTTCCATAGAGTCCAACTGGGAGTACTTATGTTTACTTTGGATAAGTCTGTTTTCATACACAGCAAGCATTACTGTTTGGAGGAAAAATGAATCGACACTCTAAGATGCCAAGGTTGATTGCCACTCTTGGTGACAGTGGGTGAAAGGAAGGGGAAAGAGGGAGACTCCTGGGTGCTTGTGATGTTCTTTTTCTTTTCTTTATCTTTATGTGAGTGTGTTAAATTTTAGATAATTCTTCAAGGTATATATTAATGATATGTGACTTTTCTGTACTCTATTAAACTTCAATTAAAAAGTTTAAAATGTAAATGTTTGAAAGTAAAAGGCAACATTTAATAAAGTTATTTTGTCAGTGATAATTTTGATGGAATTTTAAGAGAAATTTGGGACTCACTGGGAGGGATATGTAGCAGCTCTCTTTCTGATAGAATTCAATATTTCATTCGAATTTTAAGTGTCCTTGGTTTTTTAAATCTAAATATAGACAATGCGTGACTTGATTTGATGTTTTCAAATTTCATGTATTTGACTCTAGACCTTGCTGACCCCTAATATTCTCATTTCAAAAATTAAATTAATAAGCCTGTCACTGGAATCACTTGAGGATATGAAGTCCATGTGTTTTGAGGTCTTTTATTAGCAGTAATGAATGGCAGCTGTAGGTTCACACACTAGTGGACACATGCAGAGAGCTCAGGCCGTCTCCATTTGGGGACCGAATTATTACTCTCATAACAGCATCTGCGATACTCCCCAGACTATTTATTAGTGTAGACCTCTTTTCTGAGATTCATACCCAGTATCAAACTGCTTCCCTGATAACTACATTTGAACATCTTACACTAAAAATGAATAAATAATCCTAGGATTTCCAAATTGCCCTCTCCAAGGCCCTATGAACTTCTTTATTCATCTTCCTCATTTCAGGAAACATGCTAACATTCATTCAAGTCACAAATCAGAAACTTGTAGTCATTATTTCAACACTTCCATCACCCCTTACCTCACCAATTCCTATTAAATCACCAAGCCATGGCTTCCTGATCTTCTTAGATCTTAACTTCTAACCTTTTGTTCATTCCATAAACACCCTGAAGTCTTTATCACCATAGGGTTTTCACATAGGAAATCATACCTGGAATTGTTTTCTTTCCACTCTCTGCAAGAGTGATGAGTTCTCATATTTTATAACTGAGGAAGTATTTCCGTAAGGAAGCATTCTGAGCACACCCCCCCCCCGATAAAATTTAATCCCTCTTCTGTCTCTAACAGTGATATTCTTTCTCATAAAATCCTGTTCTTTTCCTTCCTCAGCATAGTTAAATTAAAATATATTTGTTTCCTTGCTTATTGTCTGCTTCCCTTCCTGGGCCATCATCTCTATGAGGGAAGGTATACCATTTTGTTTCTCTTGTATAACCACAATCTAGCACATTTCCTGGCACATTAAAGAGTGGAAATAGGAAGTTCCTACACTGCACATTCATAAAACAAACAGACAAATTGCCTTAGCCACAGTCCCAGTCTAAGAAGTAAGAGTTACCAGAAGCAACTGTGTCAATCAATCAGAGACAACCGTTTAAATAATCATGCAGTGGCTCTGATATTCAGACAATCCACGACAGGTTCACTCCATTGACTAAGCTTCTACAGCTAACTTTCAACCAAACCTCTAAACTTGCTTCCTTCTGACAGTTCATAAATTCTTGAACTCTATACTTCTTTAAACCCTTAAAATCAGAAAAATGTGTTTTTTTCAGGGAGACTCTCCCTCATAAATAGATCTAATCCTTGCTTAGCAAGTGGTAACGTTAGATTGTTTTGTTTCTGATATTGAGTGGAGGCCTCTTCTTTTGACATAATACAACAAATCTGTATTGATTATGAAAATAAGAAAAATAAGAACAGAGAGACCTAAATAAATTATAGCAGAGATGGATTATTGCCTTTAGAAATAACACTGAGAAAATACATGAAAATATATGAAACCAGTAATTGAAGCAGTTACTTCCTTACCATTTCTCTCTCTCATTCATCAAATATTTAGTGAACACTTAAATATTTAGAGAAATATTTAGGGACCTCTAAGTGCTAGTCTCTTATGACACCTGAGTGAAGAAAACAGACAAAACCCTAGATCAGATACTTACCATCGTCTTCCCAATTTCCATTGAATTGTCTTTCCAGGTGAGCAGTGAAGTGTTTCTGAATATGTGTACTGAAGGCAAACAAAACACAAATGTACTTGATTGACAGGGTGATCTATCTTCAATAAATGAGAAAGGAAGCAGTGTCTGCTATTTCTCAATGACTGTGCTACACAATCCCAGTTTACTAATGTGCTATGGTCTGATTTAGAGGCACTAATTTTCTCAAGAGAGCTGACATTAAAATCAATACTGTCATGTTGCTATCCCACAGTTTTTGAATGTTAGTGGGTATTTTACCAAATCAGAAAAGGATGGAAAAGATTTTGGTGAAATTAATTGAATTACCATGTTCAGAAACTGATTCTGAGTTTCAAGTGGGACTTTAAGGATCTTACTCATAATGTAAACACTCTGGAGAGAAGACTTGGATCTTTGGGAAGAGAAGGACAAGAGTAATATTGTGGCTGAAAGGAAGAAAACCTTGTGCTGATCCCACCATGAAATGCAACAGCTTTGGAGACTGTTTAGAGTTCATAAAACACATTATTAATATGACAACAAGCCATTGGAAGATACACATAAGTTGCCTAACTCTGGATATCCAACCACCTGGAACAAAACAAATTAATCACAGTAATACAGAATCAAAGCTTGTGGGTCTTAGGCTTTAAGCATACACTATATGCTTATAATGTTTTTAGATGTCTTGTCCTGAAATACTATTTTACTTGTCAAATATTAAAATTAATTTATAAACCCACAGTACACATTATATATATATATATGTGTGTGTGTGTGTGTGTATGCACACACACACACAATTTATATAATTTATATCAGCAGATGACAACGGTACATCAAATTCAAGTTTAAAATTTCTGTGATAAAATTACTAGGGTGATGAGGATATTTAATAATTTTATTCATGATATGGAATGTGAAGCTGTAGTAGTACATATATACTGCATTATTTAGGGAACTCTAATAATTTTATAAACATTTTGGAAGTAGTCCTTAAAATTACTTTTTGAGTTGCAAGGAAATGTGACAAAGAATCGCTCACAGGGACATTATCTAGTCCCTTGGGGAAAATATTGAAGTACTGATATTAAAATTTAATTTCTCTGTCGTACCTTATAAAGTAAATGGCAAAGATGACTCTTTTCATCTTAAAAATAAAGATATAAGACCCAGAGAAGTTGAAATTCCTTAACTAACATGAACCAGCCTTTCAGTGCAAGAGCTGAGGGACAAAGGACATTTTTTCCTGAAACTTCTGATTAGCATTCCTTATGCTGAATTCCAGTAATGGGCACAAAAACCAGTGATAGCAATAGGCTGATCAAAATTCAAGAGCAGGAGATGTTGCAAGGAGTGTTGGTTTTTGTCAGAGACCATTTACTAAGCATTTCATTTTCGTAGTACTTAAACTGGTAAGTGGCCGCTTCCCACAGACAGGGAACATCTGGTCCGTAATGATTTTACCTATTCAGGTGCATAAACAAATGGAAGTTTTATGGTTCATTCTGTCAGAGTTTAAGTTCACATCAGTAATTCGTTGATGGCAAAGAGCAAAATGGCATCTCCACATCATTCCTTCCCAGAGACTAATTTTTTTTGCCTTATTGGAAAATAGATGTGCATTTTAGAATGGTCCGTGGCAGTTAAAGAACTTAGGAAAGTAAGAACCTGCAGAACTAAGTCAGGGTATATTAATTACACTGGCTATTTCTTCTACTTTGACTCACTGTTATTAATAGGTCATGATAAGAGTGAACACAATGACTATTAGAAAATCTTCTGCTGTGGCAGTGGCTTCAGTATTTATGATGATGAAAATGCCCTAGGTACTCTGCCTCCACCACCAGGATAAAAGGATTACTGTTATATAGAGGATTTAGACTGGCAGTGTAGGGACGTTGCTTTGAAATGTGGCAAGGACAGTAGAGTGATTTCTGGGTTACAACAAAGTCCAGCAATCACCTTTGGGGAATTTGCCATGGTAGAACTAACAGACAGGGAATGCAATATTTTGACTTTAAATTGGGATTATTTTGGCAACTGGCGTGGGACCTTGAGGAGACAAGTGTGTCCAGATGTGGCCCACATCTTCCTGTCACTATCCTCCCTCTCATCCATCTCTGTGACAGAGTGTGAAAAACCCAACTATTGGTACAACTCATTCATGAGAATTTCAACTTTTTCATTCATTGTACCAACATCTGTTTTGTGACTACAAAGACAAGCACAGGGCCCTTCTTGCTGGTTGGAAAAGGGGCTCAACTTTCCTGGTCCTGCATGTATTTCAGCTCCCTGGGGTACTCTGCCTTTCCACCCCCCGTACTAGAAAGGGAACTGAAGAGGACTCTGGATGAGACTGCTCTCTGAAGGAAGCATTGCTTACCTAACCAGCACCAAGGGTGACATGGTAACATGCTTTACTGTCAGGGGTGAGTTAAACTCAGGGCACTTAATGACACTGACATGTCTGTCTAAGCCCTTCTCTGCTGCATTGAGGATCATTTAGAGCTCTCCTTTTGCTTAACTACTTGGAAGGGATTTATTGGAACCAATTCTAGGTTAGCCGATTGGTTGTAATTCACCTGAGTTTGACTAAAGCTCGGCTTCAGGACATTTGGTGAACATGGGGTGGTATATGTCACAAGAGATGAACCTTTTAAGACCATCACAGACACTGATATTTTAGTTTCTTAGGACTGCTGTTAACAAAGTACCACAAACTAGTTGGCTTAAATAACAGACATTTCTGTCTCATGGTTCCAGAGATTAGAAGTCTGAATTCAGTATCAGCAGGGCCATACTTCCACTTAAAGGAAAAATCTGTTCCATGTCTCTCTTCTGGCTTCTGGTGGGTGGCCCGCAATCCTCAGAGGTCCCCAACTTGTAACATATCTCAATCCCTGCCTCTGTCACATGGCCATCTCTCTGTCTGTGTCTTTCACTGACTGTGTCCAAATTTCCTCTGCTTCTGAGGACACCAGTCATATTGTATTAAGGAACCAGCTAATCTAGTTTGGGCTCTTCTTACCTAACAATTCCTTCAGAGATCCTACTTCCAAATGGGATCTCATTCATCATACTGGGGGAAAAAAAATCTTGAAACTATCTTTTTGGGGAATGCAATTTAATCCCAAACAACCAGCACACATTATTTCAAGTTTCACATCTTTTATTAAGAATTACTACCTTTGTGGTTCTTCTCCCTTGAGTTAGGCTTATGTGCAATTCCCTCAGGAAGATCTACCTGCATGTCAGCAACCTCCTGGGCCCTGTGTACTGGAAACTTCAAAATGCCTTGTCTTATCCTGGGTCTTGGTCTTACTCCACATGCTGTCTTATCTTCCCTTGGAAAATGTGTAATTTCCAGAGTGATTCTTTTCATACCACTTTACCAGGGATATAAGTACAGAGAGAAGAGATGAGTCTTTCATTGTTTTAGTTTCAGGTTATGGAGTCAGGAGAAGATTTCTAGTGCTTATGGTGAGCTCTACTAGGTTCCTATCTATTCAAGGTGAAAGGCTTTCTTTGGGAAGCCAATATGATAATTTCAGGCAAGTAATAAAACCAGGGTATAGGACAAGTTTCTAATACAACACAGCCCTAACCTGCTGGCTTGATCCAATGGGAGTTTAATCATCTGTGGTTTCCTAATAGCAAAGGGTTCTTTTTGCAGGGTCAATTTGTGCTGCTAATCAAGTCTGGGACCAGAATGGTGACCATTTGTTATGGCTATTACTAGAAGAGCTGGGCCAACTTTATATAATACTCAGAAAGTATTTTCTATCAAAATCTTATTGAATACCAGGAAAAAAAAATACCCAGCCCTTCTCATTTCATTTCTGAGCACACAAGATTACACTATTTTTGGTATCCTTGCAGTAATTCTGCCCAATGGAATTTGAGGGGGGATGACTGGCACCACTTCCAAAGTTGCCCCATTATCCTGTTCCACTCTAAGCTCCTTTTCTTTGTCTATTCCTGATGCAGGAATGCTTCGTAGGTTTGCAAGTCACATGTTGAAATGGTGAATCTATCAAATGAAAGGCGTCTGTGTCTCTAATGTATTACTTCAGGAGAGTTTTTCACTGCTCTGTTATCCCTAGTTTACACTTTTCATGAGCAAGAAATAAAATTCCATTGTATTAAGGCACTGTGTTTGGGATTTTGTTAAACACCTAACAATTTCCTAACGAATGCAGTGGAATACCATTTCCCCACTAGCGGAGCAATGGAGCATAATATTCCATGTGGGTCACAGGGACACTAATGGAAACAGGCGTTAGACACAATTTTTGAAACCAGACCAGAGCCACATTCTTCTCCTGGAATGGTCAGGGCTACTTGGTACTTCCAGCTAGTTGATGGCTTCATATGTGGTCTTTGAAGCAGATGTAATCTCAACAGGTAAGTTCTGGGTATCTATTTTATTCACTAAGCACGCTGGTGTTTTGAAGCAGAATTTAATAATTTAATAAAACATATCTAGGGTTACCCTCTAACCTGTACCTCTATTGTGCCTACATTTGGGATAATTGGTGTGTGTGTGTGTGTGTGTGTGTGTGTGTGTGTGTGTGTATATATATATATATATATATATATATATATATATATATATGATACAAAGGACTTTGACCTCCTGAATTTCCCATGATAGGTGCATTTCTTGTTATCCATTCTTGGTACAGAACTATAACTGATAGTTCATATGCTAATGAGATGGCAAGGTGGGACCATCCACACCTGTAGTATTAGAGTGGGGTGACTGGCCACATCAGACAGACCAACTATGTGATTAGGGGGTTGGAGTTTTGAGCCACATCATGTCAGCCCAAACTCCCAATCCTCTGGCAATGGAGGAGGACTGGAGATTGAGTTCAACCACAGGGGTATTGATTCCACCAAACACGCCTATATTATGCAATCCCATGTAAACTATGGACACTTGGAGCTTAGATGAGCTTCTGTGATTGATAACATTAATCAATGTGCCAAGAGGGTGACAAGTTCTGACTCTACACAGAGAGAACAGAGAAACTTGCATTTGAGAACTCCCCACAGTTCATCCTCTGCATCTCTTCTTTTGGCTTTTTCTTGTCTGTATCTTTCAGGATAACAAAATTTTAACTGTAAGTATAGGGTTTTCAGTAAGTTCTATCAATCATTACACCAAGTTATTGAAACTGAGGCATGGTGGGAATACATGAATCTGTAGCCAGTTGGACAGAAGTGTGGGTGGCCTAGGTCCCCAAACTTGTGACTGGTGTCTGAAGGGCAATCTTTATTTTATTTATTTATTTTTGAATTGAATTGAAGTTACTACAGTCATTTGAAATTGGCATCAGAATTTGTTGTAGACGTTGCAATCTTCTTCTCTCATTCTGTTAACAAAATATGGAAATATTCTGGTGGTGCTTTAGAGGCTGGACTTGAATAGAAAACCAAGAAATAAGCAAAATCAGCCGACATGTCACTCATTCCTGATGGCTTATCAGGTTGCTTTATTGTGACAACCCTGACTCTCTAATATGTCATTCACGTGTCAAAGTGCAGTACTATTTGGGAGTAGTAAATTAAAGTGATTGCCATTCTCAACCCCACAGTAGAGAGTATTGATGTATAGTATTTTAACAACAACAACTAAATCATGTGAGCCTTTCAGGTGATAGGTCACAAAATCATTTCTTCTAAGAGAAAGGAAATTAAGACTCCCCTACTTAGGTCATGATTTCAATGTCTCAATTTCTTTTCTCCCAGCAGCTGCTGTTTGCTGTCCATGTGGTAGTAACTCTGATTGGCTGACCCAACAATATATTAGTTCCTTGATAGTTTTATAGTAAATAACAAAATACAAGCGTAACTTTCCTCAGGGTTTCCCTGTTTCCCTGTCCTTCGGTTCTGCTGGATGTTTTCTTGTATGTTTGTTTTACTTTCCCTTGGGTCAGTGATAATTGGGTCACAATTTAGATCTGCAAAGAGAGAGTAGGAAAGAATAAGGCAACAAAATGACTAAATATAATGTGATATCTTGGAAAGGATCCCTGAACATTAAAAGGATAGTAATGGTAAAACTTGAAATTACAATAAATTCTGTACTTTAAATAATAGTATTATGCCAAGGTTAATGTATTAGTTTCAATAATTGTGTCATGTTTTATATAAAATGTTAACATTCGGGGAAACTAGGTAAATGGAACGCTTTAGTATCATTGCAACTCTTCTGTAAATCTAACATTTGAAAATAAAAATTTAAAGTGTAAAAAAAAAAAGTAAAGTTCTTTTCATGAGTGTCATACATTTACAATTACAAAAAATTAGATATGAAGTGTGAAAATGGCCTGAGAAATTTGATTATCATCCTGCAAATGCAAGGTTTCAACTTGAGTTTATTTTAAAAGTTAAATATTCTACCAAAAGCAACTATTAAATATCAATCAAAATTGCCCACTAATCTATATCATAATTTAGTATGGTATTTTAAGTTCAGAAGGGAATTTAAATGAATGTTATCAATGTCTGAATTCCTTATGTGTAAAGATCTGTTGAACATTCCCAGACATACACATTTCATTATCAGACTGTTGGTTCAGAAAATCTTTTTATTTCACTAATACAATTACCAATCTCAATTTTACTCAGCATATTATCCTCAAACGTTTATTTTGATGCAAAATAAATCTAATTAAATATTTGCTACACTTGTATCTTCACATCAACGAGATTAAGCAATCCCAAGAGACTCTTCGTTTTCAAGAACGCTTGTCACTCTTTAAACAAAACTTATATTTCTGTATATATTTCTCATAATATCATAGAAGCTGACCTGAACATATTATATCAAGTATGGTCTGATCTGCAAATTTTAGGAGGAACCAAGAATCTTTTGTCTACCTATTTTCATCTGTTGATATAACCTAAATTCCTACAAACTTTTGTCTCAGCCTCATCACACTATTGAAAAATATAGATGCTATAACCTGAAGTTAATTTCACACATATTTCTTATATATGTCCTTGATCCCTTTAAGGATGGTTTCCTCGATTTAGCAATCTTTAGTTATTACCATCATACAATTACTCTTGGACTAGTCACAGTATTTTTTTCTGCCTTTTAATACTAGTTTAAATACTTCCTGTGGTGGTTTGAAGCTGTATGTACTCCAGAAACACATGTTCTTAAATCTAATCCTTTCCTGTGAAGGAAAACCCACTGTAAGTAGGACCTTTTAATCAGCCTATTTCAATTAACGTGTGTCCTACCCGAAGCAGGATTGGTCTTAACACTATTACTGGAGTCCTTTATGAACAGAATGCGCACACACAGAGAGAAAACCATGGCAACAAGAAGCTGAAATCAACAAAACCCAGGAGAGAAGGGAGAGATCAACAGATGCTGCCGTGTGCCTTGCCATACGGCAGAGAAGCCGAGGATCACTGCAGCAGCCCCAGAATGCTGGCCTTTGGGAAGAAAACATCGCTTGGATGATGCCTTGATTTGGACATTTTTCAAGACTCTAACCACGACCAACTAAATTCCCATTGTTTAAGCCAAACCATTTCATGGTATTTGCTTTCAGCAAACTAGGAAATTAAAATACTTACACTCCTTTTCTTTTTATAATCCTTGAAGATAGAATTTTAACAACTTCCTCAACTGAATCCCTGAAAAAAACAATAAAAGTTGGTGAAGGACTGAATTCCAAAATTTACCTTGTGTAATTCCCCTCTAGGTTAACATCTACTATATTCAAATATATCAAAAAATGAACCAGTGCAATGATACTTGTGAAATACATGCCTTCATCTTGTTCTCAGATTTTATGAGAAAGCAGATATGTTGGTGAAATTCAACTTAATTTGACTACTAAATTGCTGTCTTTCTTGTGCTGCTATAAAATTACAAAAATATAAACACTATGCACTTTGCTTTGGAAAATCCATGTTTGTTCCAAGGGAAGGAAACTGTATTTTAAATATAATAATCCAAAAATATTCTTTTAATAATCAAAGCTAAAATACTTACCATGATCACATCAAACTGCCTAGTCTATAATCTGTGAAATCTACTTTCTACCATTATTTAAAATATAATAATCAATTCTATTGTTTTAGGATCCAATTATCTCTCACATCATTTATGAATTTTCAAGATCATTGACTGCTTCAGAAATACATTCTTCTATACTCAGAAGAATATTAGACTAATTAATCATTCTAGTATTTATAAAGTATGCTGAAGAGCCTTGGATTGCTTCAAGAAGGACATATCGACATCTGAAAGACAGATGGATGGATGCATAGATAGATAGAGTGAGAGAGAGAAAAAGAGAGAAAGAGATCTTGTACTCCAAGAAAAGACACATTCTTAATCATAATCCACATTCCTGTGGATATGAGCTCATCTGTAAATATTTGTTAAGGTGTGGACTCACTTGTGAATAAGATCTTCTAATACTCAACCTCAGTGTGGCTAACCTGAATTAGGGTGGGTCTTAATCAGTATTACTGAAGCCCGAAGTCATTGGAAACCAGAACAGCAGACACAAGCAGAGGGAGACCTCCAGGTGAGGGAATCTGCCATCCCCAGAACACCACCGACTCCAGGAGAAGGCGTGGCCTTCGCACATCTTGATTTTGGACTTGCCGCCTTCAAAACCATGAGAAAATAAATGCTTATTGTTTAAGCCATCCATCCCAGTGCGTAGTATTTGTCATAGCAGCCCTGGTGAATTAAGATAGACATGATAGATAACTAGATAGATGACAGATCGATAGATGGAAGGATGATCGGATGGACAGTTGGACAGACAGATAGATAAAGAAAAATGTGAATGTATAGATAAATACAGTGTAGAATAGATAGGTATAGATAAACTATAAATAAAACCAATTCTCTTGTTACCAAGATAATGAAAGTTTTGTTGAGAATTACCATGTGTATTCATTCACTCCTATGTATTTTAGTCTAAACACAACTATATATACACACAAAGGAGACACTATGGAGGGTCTTCAAGGAGGTCTGATAATCGTTTCCAGTTCCCTTTAATAAGGATCAGATCATGGCTTCGGGGTGTGGTCAGGAAAAATTCTCTGTCCTGATTCAGGCTGAATCATAACTTCAGGACCCTCAAACTTCAGGTCTCACACCAGCTGCTTCCTGCTAGAAGACCCGTACAAACACTCACAAACCACATCTGAGAATTTCAAAGCATGTTCTCAAATATAGCCTTTAACTATTATCTTCTCTGGATGGCTTTAACTCCAATATATTTTTCGAAGTGTTAACTATATACTCTTTGTTATTTATAAGAGAATGGCTGTTATTTTTAAGACTCTGCAGTTAAGATTTTAACTTGTAACTTGTCCTCTCTTTCACACCTTCATTCTATGACTTAATCAATGTTTAATGCTGCAGTGATACAAAGGTTATTTTAGTACACCTCTTTTACAGTATAATTATGTGTTTGACATCTGAGCTGGAAATGAATATGCCATCACCCATATTGAGACATATCCTTGTGACACTAGGGTCAATCAAAAATTCATAAGAACCATAGACAACCTAATTTTGTGACAACACTATAAATGATTTTTTTTTCAAATATTGGCTTAATGGAGCCAAAGAGAAATTAATTTTTGGTATGTAAAATTGTGTATAGGGTTTTCACAGTAAAGAATTTAATGCATTTATTTACTATCTGCCATTTGATGAATCACAGATATTTTTGGAAGGATTATGAAACCATTTAGCATTTTAATAATTTAAATAGTAAAACATATAACTTACTCCCTATAAACAGTATCAGGCTATGAATTATTCAGTTTTAAAATTTCCTGTGAATGCTGCTGTGGCTCTCGACAAATACCACTTAATGGATCTCAGGGCTTGTGGAAAAAATTACAACCATTATCAACTGCATTAGACTGGTAGTGGTGATAAGTTTTGCATGCGTGTGTATATGTGCATATGTTCCATTTTGTTGTTTGCTTAATTTTTCACAGTACGATATTTCTGATTTTGGTAGGAGTGGTTTATTTTTAATGCATGTACTAAGACACCTGTGGAAAATCCCATACATCTGGCATGAAAATGCCCACTTATTGCAGACATATTTTGGCATTATAGTTGAGCACCATGGGGAGCTGCCAAGTGGCCTGTCCTTCAGTCTTGGTGTGATTTCTGAAAGCCTATTTGTCCCATGTCACACGAGTAGGAAGTGTCGAATCTAAGACACAATCACTGGGCTGGCTCAAAAATACCATTCTTACCCAATATGCTTTTGGCAGCCATGGAAATGTGTCTCTCACTTCTCCTACCATGGAGAAGATAACTGACTGGTGGCCCCAACTGCTGAACTGGGAACCCACCAGGGCTTTCCTTCAGGCTGCTCCCTGCCAGGGGCTGCTCACTGCCGGGATATTAACACAGGCCCCTTCCTGTGAGGCCCAGGACTCATCTGCAGGATGGCTTTGGTAGGTGAACTCCCATCAATCTTGCCAAACTTTCTTGGACCTGCCCTGCCATCTAAGTCTCTCTCTATCCTTCCATCCTTCTTTCCTTCTCTGCTCCTCGGCGCTCACACTCGCACGCATCCAGGGATGATGGCTCTCAGCCCCTTTTCCAGCTCCATCATTGCTTTCCCTCACAGGTATATGCCCCAATAAATCTCTTGTCTAATCCCATCCTTAGTTCTGTTTCTCAGAAGACCCAGACAAACAAAGCAGTAGATGGCTTTTCCGGGGCAGAGGTGTGGGGAAGATGGGGCTGCAGGAGTTACTTGCTGGCCCTTGGATGGGGAGACCATGAGACATCAGTGCAGCGGGGACTCCAGAGACCGTGGCTGCTGTGTCAGGCACAGGACGGTGCTGGCGTGTCACTGGCCACGGATAAGACTGTGGTGCTAAGGAAAAGGTGATGGGTACTCACTGGTGCCAACTCAAACTAGAAACTTCAGGTGGTGGGTCACAGGGGAGACAGAACATGAGAAAAACCAGATTGAGTGCAGAAGAACGGCCAGCACCTCTCCTGAGGCACATCAGCTTCCTCTTCAGGACTCAGTCCCAGGGAATGTCCAGAGCAGCCAGACAGTGAGACCTGTGGTGGCATGGGCTGGTAATAAAAGCATTGTCTAGAAAAAGATCTTCTGCCTGACAAATGTAGAAATCTGTGCATTTTACAGAGTCTATTTCTAGCTGTTAATCAGGCAACTGAAGTAAATCCTCTAAGGTCCCCTAAGCCATTAGGTAGTGGTGGAAACTGTAGATAGGACTTTGGACTGTGTTACTTAGTAGCCTAAGTACTTGAGCTGATCCTGAAGAAGAAAGGGTTGGGAGCTTGAATCTACAAATATATAGTGAATGTCCCTAGGGGGAACCCAGGAAAACAAAAAAGTGAAATTATGGGAAGCTTACATGCATGAGTGACCTGAATCACTTCTTAAGATCCTTTGTCTGTGAGCTAACTTGAATCTCTTTAAATTCTGATGAAAGTTGTAGATCCCCTGCCCAGAAAACAATGGAATATCTATCTACCTATCTAATCCATCTATCTATCATCTATCTTTCTATCTACCTTCTATTCCTATCTATCTGTCTATTTATCTATCTAATCTATATAAATTTTGAATATTTTATTTCCATGAGTTTAAGTCCACCCAATAGATTCCAAGATAACAGCTATAGGAGGAAATCAAAGGATAGAGGCAATGAGAGTGAAGTGCTTAAGGGCTGACACATGATAAAAGGTGAAAGAACAGAACAATAGATCATTGGCATGGCAATCATTATAGGAGAGCTCTTTTTAAATGCCTAACTAATGGAGGGCTTCCTATACAGTTGGAGGCATCATGGAGTGAAAAATTCCTAAGGAAACAGGACCACTATCGTGACTGGGTTGAGGTGGAGGTGGCACGCTGCAGCTGGAAGGAGATTTGCATACTGATGTCCATAAAACCTTTGTCTAACCTAGAATGAATCATTCCCAATCCTCAGGTGGCAATAAGATATTAGGGTGATTAATACATGACTTCCATGTCTTGCAGAGTAAACACTTAGTCAGTTGAATGAAACAAAGAAAATGTGACCAAGTACTCAGAGACTCTAGGTAGGGATTTGCAGTGACTTGGGGCTTGGATCTCCTTCTTGGCTCTCAAATATGAGTCACCTGCTGCTGCCAGTGTCCAGGAAAAGTTGTGGAAGGGGCTAATTATATCCTTTCATTCATTTCATTCATCAGATCCGTGTTCATTCCGGCAACACATATTGACTATTGAATGTACTGAGTTCTACTGAGACAGAGCCTCTTGCTATGAGTTGGGGACAAAGTGGCCTGCAAGCTTCAGGGCATTTGCAATATGCACATCATCACACAAATACACATACAATTACTAACTGGTACATATTGAAAGGGAAAAGTGCAGGATCCTGTAAGAACATATCTTAGTGGGAACTGAACTAGGCTTGTTTCCTCTTGGAAACAATATTTGGCGCTGAGTTCTAAAGGGCTCTGTGAAAACAAATGAAGGGAAGAGGAACATTTTAAGGAGAAGGAGCATATGGTAGAAACCCTGTGATTGAGGGGACTGCTAAGTTTGAGGATCTCAAAGAAAGCCACTAGAATGTGGGAAATGAGAGACAAAGTGGCACCAGTCAAGCCTAGAAAAGCAAGGATTGAACACACAGGATGCTGTTTTCTCCATTTGGAACATAGAATTAATGCTAAGGAAATGGGAAGCAACTGACTCAAACATAAAACAAGGCTTGATTCAGGAACTAGACACATGAGTCTGAATCCTGGTTCTACTACTTATTATCTGTGAGTTCTTGGAAAATTAGCTCAATTCTCTGTGCCTCAGTTTCTTCATCTATAATATAGGGATAACAGCAGCCAGTTGATATCAATTCTGAGGTTTGCATAAGTTAAACATATGTTGGGTGTTTAAAATGTATTGGGCACAGTAGTTCAGAAAAAAAAGGTTAGATAATAGCTAAAATGCACAGTTGCTAATATAAAATATTATTAAGCTTAGGGTGATTTTGATGGAGATGAAGAAGAGAGTTTGAAATTATATTTAGGAAATGATATCTAAAAACTCTATGGCAAATGGGAAAGAGGGGAAACAAAGAGGCAACAAGGGGGACTCATTATGCCATATAGCACAACTTGCTGGGTATCAGCACCTCTGCTGGAAAAAGGAAAATTGGAGGAGGAGCGTGTTTGTACACGTAGAGGCCATCATTTCAGTTTTAGAAACAATGAGTTTGAGGTGAAGGCAGGCACTGGTGATGCACCCCTGAAAATTATTAAGTAGAAAATATCAAAATATTTCTCAAGGAATATTCATGGATACATGAGAACATAAAGGTAGCAAAATAGTAACTTTAAAATCTTAGCTCATGGTTATTGATAAAGAGGTTTCTATATCTTGGCAGTGGGAAAAATTCTATCTGCTGCTAAGTGATGTAAAGGACTGATGGAGTGAAGTTTCTTCTGGAATGAAAAGGAGACATTTCTCCAGGAAAAATGCACCAAACACAATCTGCAGCCTTCTGATGGGGAGGGACAATACCTGAAAATATGCCAGCAATAGAGCAACATGGAATGAAAATGTTCACATCGGCATAAACTTTGCATTTGCTCTGTGGACATGAGACATGCTAGCATGTTCACTTTTTTTAAAATTTATGGGCTATTTTCTCATATAGGAAAAGAGGAAGCACGAAACTGCTCTCCCGTAGTTATTGAACATTAAACTCAGGCTATTTATTAACCTGAGTCACCCTTTAATAGCATCTTGACTGAAATCATGAGCTAAATATCAAAACTAAAAACTAAAGTAGAAAAATATCTAGAGATGAAAGAGTGGGAAGCATGTAATTGTTTAAAGCACCACTTGGAGAAAGCCCTTGTACATCTGCTAACAAAAGCAGAAAGTGGGTCAGTGATGGTTGCTCTAGCATCCCTTAAAACCAGTGGTTCTCAGTACCAAAGACATTGTGTTATTTTTAATATAGCACATTTTTGAGTCCTTTGAGACATGAGGGCAGATAATCAGGGTTAGAATTTTTCCTTTGCTTATTTGAATATATATTACGTTTGTGTGTGTGTGTGTTTACACCTATATATATACGTTTTATGTATATATACTCATATTTCATTCAATTTCTATAACATAACTGAATAAATATGGAATCAGTGATTGAAAATGTTTCAACTCCTTAGCAAAGACCAGACATATAACAAAGGCAGAGAGAGTATTTGAGCTCCACTGTCTCTTACCTATATGCCATCTTGCCAATATGCTATCTTGAAGTTAACCACACTGGCCAAAGTCAATAAGAAGAATGACGCATGGGTCTTCTCACATCAGGAGTTTCCACCCAGAAAGGAGGTTTGTCTATACATACTCTGTAAATCACTGGTGCTGAACTAGAGATGAATTCCAATGAATGCTCCCTGCTGCTGGCATGAATCAGCGTGAATCAGGTGAAACATGATACCAGAGAATTAAAAATCCTACAAGTATATCAGTTCTCTAACTTCACTATGTTATCCTAACAACTCTAGGAATATCTGCTTTGGTGGGTGTGGGCAACAGTGGTAATGTGAAGAAATGGAACCTTTCCACCTTTCTGCATGAAAATCATTCTTGACAAGATCCCAGACTCCAGAACTTTCTCATATGGATCTGTGCTGTCTATTGAGTGATGTTTTGAATAGTGATCCAGCTATTTCCTTATTTCATGTTTCACTATTTTCTTCTAATCTATTTTTATATTTATTAATTAATGTAGAATTTATATTTTAATTCTCTATTCCCTTAGACCTTAAATGCACTGGTGGCAGGAACCATGTTATCGCAAAGAAAAACTGCCTTCCTGAGACTGAAGGTTATACTAGCATTCCTCTGGTGTAGCTGTCCATCAGTATTTGAATATTATATCTCTTATAGCTTCCATCTTATTCTGGAATACCTTCATGAACAAAGCCTTAAACTTTCTGTGGGATACAACAGTGATGAGAAAATTATCAATGGGTCTCTAAGTTGGATGCTAAAAGTAAAAATCCATTAAACATCTTGACCGACACAAACCTAGAGAATTCTAAGAAATGAATGAGAATACTGCTATGCTATTAGTCTGGCTTCTTATTCTTGAAGCGCAGATATGAAAACCAGCCATCAGGAAACATCTTTCAGTCACTAAGAAACAGGACGATTATCAAAGTGTATGAATGCCTCATACAAGGCTGAATCAGGCTTACATGCGGATATGTATTCATTTGTGTAATTTTTAATGCAGCAATTAAATTAGCGCTACATACTCTGTGATAAGTTCTGATAATAAAGTTTTGTGGAAGGTGTTATGGAAGCAGAAAGGAAAGGCATCTGTCTAACTCAGCATCAAGGGAAGAGTGTGACAGAGAAGGGGACAAATATGGGGTGTTAGGATTCTGGGGGTTCTATGCCCAGTGACCACAGGAGCAAAATCACAGAACGAAAAGCAATGTGGGATCTTTGAAAACCAAAGGCAACGGGAACATGAAATGCAACGCAAGGATGAGAGCAGAGAGGGTGAAGGA
The DNA here is from genome assembly GCF_015220235.1 of Choloepus didactylus. Taxonomy (NCBI): domain Eukaryota; kingdom Metazoa; phylum Chordata; class Mammalia; order Pilosa; family Megalonychidae; genus Choloepus; species Choloepus didactylus. The sequence continues at coordinate 792,978 of NW_023637573.1, forward strand.
CAAATTGCTTCCTGCCAAAGCATGGGAATTGAATCCTGTGCTAGAATATTGGAAGTTTTGTAGGCTCTTTGAACAGGAAAAGAATACTGTCAGATTTATGTTTCTCATTTTCATTTTATTTAATATTTAACATATGCAAATACTTGGCAAAATTCTAAAGGCATAAAAAGTTTTAAGATTTCTGCTGCGAGCCATGATGTGCTATCCAGTTCCAGACTTGCTGTCTAACTATAAGCAAATAGACAACTAGACCAGTTCTCAGACACTGGACAAGACTGTTTCCTGAAAGTGTAATACAGGATTGTGATTCCTGAGAGAAAGAAAACAACTGGGTATATCACCATAGGTTTTCCAGTGTTCTATAGGTGGATATTTGTGAATTTCTAATTTTATGTTTCTAATGTTATTCTAGTATTAATAATGCCTCAATGCATATGTATATTTAACTTTATGAAATTGGCCTAGGTAAAAAATGGTGCCTTGTAGTTCTAATTTGCATTAACCATATTATGCAAGAAGTTTAGCATGCCTACTTATATTTGACAGTCATGCATATTTCACTTTTAAAAAGCCCAATTTTTATCCTTTACCCATTTTTCTATTTAGCTATTCCTTTTTTGCTATTAATTCATTTATGTTTTTATTATATTAAAGAAATTATCCTTTATGGGTTATTAGATTTGCAGATAGTTTTCTTGACCTCTTATCTGCTTCTTAATTTGTTTCTGTAGGATTTTTTTTTCCCCAATGCATTTTAAAAATATTTCTATGAGGACAAATTTTTAATTTTCTCTTTTACGCCTTCTACTTTTGTCATAATTATAAAATCATTCCATGACTCTAAAATTAATTTATAAAGTAAAGATCCCATGAATTTCTTTCACAGTTTCATGGTTTAATTTAAATTATTATATTCAATTCTTCATCAATCTGAAATTTCTTTTGTTGTAAGGTGTAAGATTTACCTTTTTGGCTGATCATTCGGTTGGCTCTACGGAGGATAGGTTTGAGGGTGGCAGAAGTTGAGTGAGAGCAATCCATTAACAGAAGGTTGTGATAGTCCACTGCTGAGTTGATGAGAGCCTACAAGTCTCTAGGTTTGTAGTCTGAGCACATATATGTTAAATGGTGGAAGGGTCATGTTGAAATCCCCTAACCTAAGTCAAATTTTTTCCTCATATGCGGCTGTAGTTTGCACCAAAGTTGTCTCTGTTCCAGATGTCAGATTTTAATATGTAATTTAACCTACCAACATTTGATCTAGAAACATGAAACTGACATACAAATGCCCATGTATCTCTAAGACAGTAACAGCAAAGACTGATTTCTTGATTTCAGTTTTTCTTTTTAAATTGGATACATTACTTAATAACTAGAATAATAAAACCATTCCAAGTCAAATATTCTTCTCTAAACTTTATTCTTATAATTTGTATTTTTAATTTCAACCCGGTAAACAATCCACTGAAAAGTTTAGCTAAACTCTATTAATGTGATCAAAAACAAAAATTAGGCTTTTTGTTTCATGACAAAAGTTGCAATATACTGAATGCATTCTCAGATACATTATATCTGATCAGACCTTCAAAGGCATTTTTCATGTAATCCAGGTTGACAGCAGTTTATCCTGAGATGAATCAATTAGGACTTTTTCTGACATATACAAGGTACTTCATCTGCATCTATGTCTTTATATGGAACTATGGTCTGTCTCCCTTCACTAATTCCTAATTGAATAACTCCCAGAATAGCTTGTGGTAATTAATAATCTACTTGAAGGAATGTCCCTTCATTATAAACTTAGTGCACTCTGACTACATTCTTGTCAGAGTTTAATTTCATGGGGCAAGCATGATAGAGACTTTGGATCTATGTTTACTTTGGGGGAACTTTCTTCACGTGGAGGAGCTGTGGTTAGGCATGGTGGGTGTGCTCCTCCTCCCTTAAGCCTCAGCAGCAGGCTGAAATTTGAAGGTGAAATTCAAATGTCTGTCAAGCTTGCTAATAATTTTATTTTACTGTATATTTCTGAAGTTGTTATTTCACATCCTTATGGCCACCTGCTAAACCTTCTGTTTCATAGAGCCACAGAAAAATTGTTTGTCTCCTTGTGCTGGTTTGATTCTGTTATGTACCCCATAAAAGACTATGCTCTTTTAACACACTCTTGTGGGGGCAGAACTATTGTGGGTGGGACCTTTTGATTAGATTGTTTCCATGGAGATGTGATCCCGCCCATTCAAGGTGGGTCTTAATTAGTTTACTGGCATCCTCTGTGAGAGTATAAAAGGCAGAGATATTTTGAAGAGGAAACACCCAGAGACATCTTGGAGACAGCTGTTGAAACCAGAACCAGGAGAGATGCTAAGAGATGAAATCCAGAGTTTGCCCCGGAGAAGCTAAGAGAGAATCCCTAGATGCTTAGAGAGAAACGCCCTGGGAGAAACAAGCAAGGACATACAGGAGGTGAGAGAGAAAAGCTAAGACAGAAGCCTAGAGACATTTTGTAGAATGCAATGGAAACCAGAAGCTAACCCTGGGAGAGGCCCAGCAGACTCCAGTCATGTGCCTTTCCATGTGACAGAGGAACCCCAGATGCCATCGGCCTTTCTTCAGAGAAGGTATCCTCTTATTGATTCCTTAGTTTGAACACTTCTATGGCCTCAGAACTGTAACTTTGTAACCTAATAAACCCCCTTTATAAAATCCAATCCATTTCTGGTATATTGCATTTCATCAGCTTTAGCCAACCTCATAGTTTTAGGTTGACTATCTAGCCTTTAGAATTTTGTCTTTTAATTCTGCAACAATAGCAAACATTTTGCCATCAAATAGAAAAATATAATCTGATGAAGTGACAGTTGTATCACTCTATCAATCTTAACAGAAGAATGCCAGACTCATGGAAGTTTCCTTGCATGTCCGTCTGGCACTGCTTCCTTGTTAAACGCAGTAGTAGACAGAACTTTCCCCCAAGTCCCTGTAACTTTAGCCCTGGCCACACAAGGCTTCTCCTTTCCCCACTGATAATTGCCTGTTAGGATATTCTGGCCAAGAGCAACTTTGTTCACACTCCTCAAAATTTTACCTTTGCACAAAACCCTGCCCTTATTTCCAAGTCACTTGCCCTCCTCCGTAGCACAGCATGAAAGGGGACTACCCGCTGAGCACCCCACACCTGCTGTGCCTTCCACTGAGGGGCATGCAAGGACCCTCCCTCCACTGCATTTACCAGAGTGCCTGCAAACGCATCTCATCCTGTCCTGTGAGTGCTCATTGTTTACCGAGAGCACAACTATCAAGCCCAATCAGTCTCGTGATTTCAGAGCACTGAGGAGAAAAAGATAAAAACCGCTGCAGATTTTTCCCATTCTAGTAGCATTTTTTACATAAAAATTGAGATTAAGGTTTGAAAATTTGTTTGATCCAAAATAAGAATAGGAAAAATCCCATTTAAAAGTTGATGTTTAAGCTTCCTATTTTCCTCAATTTTAAGTACCCAAAGTTGGGCCTATGGAAAGGTAATAATGTATATTTTTTTAAAAGTCATTGTATTATATTATATTGTTACGTATTTGTCTAGACAAAATAGTACATTATTCTTAGTGTTTTTCTAACTTAAAAGTTTTTAAATTTAGGGGAAAAATTCTGCCTGCTAATATAACCAGGCAAAGAGAGTATTGGAAGGGAAAATTTAAGACTAATTTTATGCATGGACATAATTTTTTAAAATTCAAATAATTAAAAAACAAAATAATAGCAAACAAAATCAATCAATGTGCTAAAAACTTAATACATCATCCATTATCTCTATTTTAGGCTTCTATGCTTCTATTTAGTGTTTCTAGGCTTGAAAACTTTCCCCCTCTGTGTGATAATTTGACCTTATGTAAACTTTCTAATTCTACTCCCCTGGTAAACTGACAAGGTGGTGTGTCAAACACGTTGCTAGGCAACATAATTCATGGTAAATACAACTCTCCACTGGCAGACTGCATCTGGAAAGGGGGAATCATGAGTGCCTGATAGGAAGTTGTTATGGCTTAAATCCTGTCCCCATCAGAGACATGTTCAAGTCCTAACCCCTGGTCCTGTGGGTGTGAACCCATTTGTAAATAGCATCTTTGAAGATGTTTCTAGTTAAGGTGAGGCCAGATTGAATCAGTGGGCCTTAATCAGGTACGACTGGAGTCCTTCTGAGCAAAGTGTAGGAGGCAAAAGGAAAGAGGTGGACATATGATGGAAACAGAGCCTGAGCTGTGGATTGCTTGATTTTAGACTTCTAGCCTCCCAAATGGTAAGACAATAAATCCCTCTTGTTTCAGCCAACTAGTTTGGTACTTGTGACAACAGGTCTGGCTAACTAAGACAGAAGCCATCTCTTTGGTTTCCCTGAGTGCAATCACTCCTGGAAAGGGTTGGTCCCTCGTGGGAACCTATGTAAGCTGTGCCTCTGGACTGGTTGTTACGAGAGTGAGACTGTCAAGTCTACAAGAATCAGAGTTTTTACTGAAAATCAAATTTTACAATAATTCGCATGATATAGATAACTATAAGGTACACGCAAAGCTTGGAGGTAGATGGGAGACTGACCGAGAAACTCTCCATGTTCTGGGTCCGTGGAAGTGCATGGCTCAGATCTCCTGCTTTGAGAACAATAATTGACTGATGGCCAAGCTGCTACCTCTGGCTCCATCACTACCCTCATACTTGGTCTGCTCCTAGCAGTGACTGAGCAATGCAGAGGTACTACTGAAGGCCTATTTCTGCAAGACGAAAGATACCTCCAGTGAGCAAACTACCTGATGACTCCCCATCACCCTGGTTGGACACTTTTTTTGGAAATGCACTCTCATCTAAGACACTTTCTATCTTATCCCCTTTCCTTCCCTCCTTCACAAATGTCAGACATGCAAAGGGAGTCTGACAGCCCTCATTCCTCTATCGTCCTTCTCTTTATTCTTATAGGACATGCCCTTCAATAACTCTTTTGCACATCTAATTCTGAATTGGCATCTGCTTTGCAGAAAGCTCAAACTAACACACATGTGAGTGGTGCCAGGAATTGTCTGAGAAAACAGTTGGTAAGATGCTGCTTTGGGACTAGCTACTCACTCCCCAGTGGGCAGAAAGGATGTCACCCTCTCTTACAACTGGGGCATGGATAGTCACTGGCACTAGACAACAGGACAATCGCTAAGATGTCAACAATGGTGACTTGGGAAAACAGCCTGGTAAAGGGTAATGCACTTGCAAGTGCGATGATTCAGGTATCTGAACAATACGGGAGCAGAAATGCCTACAAGGCTATTGGAGTTGTCTATTAATTTCACATTGCAGAGAGATAAAGAGAAGCTTACAGTCATTACAAAAAAAAAAAAAAAAACAAAACCAAAAACAAAAACAGATAAAAGCTTAGTGCGAGAGCCAGGAACCTCTGTAGTTGTTTACAAAGAGGATCTTATATCTGGTCCAGACACAGCTGAGGAGCAAACTGAGGATCTGATGGGGTTACAGAGCTTCAAAGATATTTAAATCCTCAGCTAAGGCACATCAGGCTCATTAGGACCCTAGTTAGAAAAATCAACCAGGTTGCAGCCCCGAAATGTGGGATGAAGACACCCAGATCAACGCCACTAAGGACACTGACTTTCTCCACCAACCCTCAGAGCTTACAGAGGCAGACTATCCTTCCCTAATGAAAGCTAGGACATCCCCCTTGCTGGAAGTGGCTGCAGAGGCCTCTGTCCCACAACCCGTAGGTGTCCCCTTCAGGGACTGCTCCCATCTTCACTAGTTTGGAAGGGCAGCCCGAGGTGTCTGATCCACATAGAGCTGTAGAGGGTTTACAAAACGTTACATCCTTATGGACAATATATAGAAGGGTGGAAGTGTGGCTAAAAAGAGATCTGCTTATTAACTGCACCAGAGACAAAGAAGGAATGGAGGAGCCAGCAGCTGAAGATGGGCATCCTGATACAAGTGCCTCCCTCATTCATTGCTCAGTTCCTGAGCTGCTCCATTTTGCCCTTGGAGAAACTGCCTGAGGAAGTAGTCAGCTTCCTAGGAGAAAAGACCCTGCAGCATTGCTGCAAATATATTCTGTAATTATTCCCCCAGTCTTTCCCAAAAGAGGCATCTGGCCATCTGCCTAGCTAAAAACATTCTGGAGATAGGGAAATATTCAGACATTTTGGGTCTGAGTAGACATTAATACCTGGAGCATCA
>NW_023637573.1:799305-800127 GCF_015220235.1 Choloepus didactylus
TTATAAAAATCCTAATTGCCAAGTAGGGGAAAGGTTAAATACAGTAGCATACATTTTACCTGAGATATTATTCTGCTTTTTAATTGATTGAGAAAGAATTGAAGAATGTGGAAAATATATGTTGATACTAAATGAAAAAAAAAAAACATTTGCAAAAATAATATAATAAAATATAATATAATAATTATAATAATAATTGTATACATAATTATAGTATTATATAATCTCTTATAAAATTATTTTATTACATAATATATTATACTATATATTGTGCCGTTTGAATGTATTATGTCCCCCAAATGCCCTTATCTTTGATGTAATCTTGTGTGGGCGGCCTATCAGTGTGATTAGATTGTAATTCTTTGAGTGTTTCCATGGAATGTGTCCCCCCAACTGTGGGTGATAACTCTGATGAGATAATTTCCATGGAGGTGTGGCCCCACCCATTCAGGGTGGGCCTTGATCAGTGGAGCCATATAAATGAGCTGACAGGCAGGGGGAGCTCAGTACAGCTGTGAGTGACGTTTGGAAGAGGAGCTACAGCCAAGAGGGACACTGAAGAAAGCACAGGAGCTGCAGATGAGAGACATTTTGAAGATGGACATTGAAAGCAGACCCTTGCTCCAGAGAAGCTGAGAGACGACCAGTACCCAACGTGCAACTAAGAGTGACATTTTTGAGGAACTGCAGCCTAGAGAGGAACGTCCTGGGAGAAAGCCATTTTGAAACCAGAACTTTGGAGCGACACCAGCCACGTGCCTTCCCAGCTAACAGAGGTTTCCCGACACCATTGGCCATCCTCCAGTGAAGGTACCTGATCTG